>NW_013666170.1:79457-91585 GCF_000517525.1 Limulus polyphemus | reverse complement strand
CATCACCACCAACCGCCAACTCTTGGACTATCTTTTACCAACGAATAGTGGGATTGACAGTCACATTATAACGCCCCCACGGCTGAAAGGGCGAGCATGTTTGGTGGTACGGGGATTCAAACCCGCGACCCTCAGATTGGGAGTCGAGCGCCCTAACCACCTGGCCATGCCGGGCCCACACAGAAAATGGAGACAAAACGAATGGATAGGCAAGAGAACTGTATTTTGCATTAAAATTCACTTTCCCAATGAAATGATTAACAACAGACAGAAACGAAATATTAATGACTGACAGACAAATAAGCAACAAAATAATTTGGCAAATATATATATTTCCATTTAATTATATCCATAATTCTGTGCATTACTTCTTTAATTCGTCTTTTTGACGTGTAATGAAATATCACCAAGGCTTTTTTTATAACTTCGTATAGTAACAATTTCGCGTATTTGACCTTCTATAGGGAAATAACTAACAG
This sequence comes from Limulus polyphemus, assembly GCF_000517525.1. NCBI lineage: Eukaryota > Metazoa > Arthropoda > Merostomata > Xiphosura > Limulidae > Limulus > Limulus polyphemus. Next base: position 91,106 of record NW_013666170.1, on the reverse strand, counting down.
CTTCAATGCTCGTATCATTTGACTCCAACTATATAGCTATTTAGTACAAATAGTTTATACTACCTCAAATTTGAATATTTTTTTTGTTTCCTCGGATATCTTCAGTCATGAGAATCATTGACTTTAAATATTTAAAAAAAAGCGCAATCATAAAAATATTTGAATATCAGTTTTAAGTGAGAGTGGTGATAATTTTTTTAATTCAACACGAAAAACAAATCATTTTCAATTCCACAACAAAGATTGTTCTCAAATCTTTAGTAGATACATATAGCCCCCCAGTGGCACAGCGGTATGTCTGCGGACTTACAATGCTAGAAACCGAGTTTCGATACCCGTGGTGGGCAGAGCACAGAAAGCCCATTGAATAATTTAATGCTTTAAAACTTTCCTATAAACAGATATTCAACGTTGTGCATCACCCGAGCCCCCCAGTGGCACAGCGGTATGTCTGCGGACTTACAATGCTAGAAACCGGGTTTCGATACCCGTGGTGGGCAGAGCACAGATAGCCCTTGTGAAGCTTTGCGCATAATTAAAAACAAACAAGATAAATATAACCACACTACAAAAAATAATAATAAAGATTCAGATGAAAGTAGTTTATGAAAATGCATCAAAAAATGTAGTAACTTGTGAGAGATGAGTATTTCTTTTTTTATCTTAGAATTAAACGTTTTACTCAATTTTAAAACGTTCAATTAAAAACATAAGTAAATAAATCAGTCATTGGTACTATATAAACTAACTTCAACTGCTTTAACTGTTAATTGCAATTATCTATAACTTTCACTTGTTTCTTCATTTCTTTTTTTTGTCAGTTCATTAATAAAGTTCATAGACAAATTCTCAATGGAACAAATATTCTCTTTCTAAGGGTCAGTTTTTTTTACAATGTAACCATAGTAATAAAAATCGGCTAACATTATAAGAACAACCAAGAGTATGCATTGTTGAAGATACACGTGTATATTTAAACACAAATTTAACAAAATTAATGTACTTGAAGCGGATCAGAAAAGTCTGTCTGGTTATTTTAGAATTCCGAGTAAAGTCTTTTCTTAATTTTGAGCTGATGGGCTAGACAAAAAGCTGCTAGTCAACAACACCCATCGCGAACTCTTGGACTACTCTTGTTTAATCGTTTTGTGATTTTTACTATCACCCTTACAAGATCGCGCATCCACGATTTTGCGGGAACAGGATGGGAGCCACGAATCTTCGCTAACCACAAAAAAAGTTCATAAGAATTTGCTGAGTAACGAAGTATGTTCGAGAAACCAGGCTGAAGCTAGAACGAAGTTCAGAAAAAAAATTGCAAAAACAATGAAGCAGTTATTCCACATTTATAATAAATCGAGCTTGTTGCTGAAAGACTGAATAACGAATTATCAAACAACGACCTAGATCGTTTTTGTTGTTGTATTTTGTAATTCAAAAATTGAAAAAGGAATAACGAACAATGGGAAACGAACTTGCTGAAAAATTCAATGAACTTTGTATAAAACGACAAATTTCACACATATACATGGTTCTGCCGAATGTTTTTGTGCAAATATAAATAAAAGCAGGATTAGTTAAGTTGCTTACTTCTTCTTCCCTTTTTCTAAATAAAAAAAATAAAAAAAGAAGCAAGAAAAAAAAAACAAGTTAGCGGAGTCCTTACAATCCGCCCAGCGATTATACATTATCAGATTACGTGTTCGTGTTGCTGAAGATGAAACTTGTTAAGTGCAAGCAAACACCTGTAGTAACGTGCGTAAATAGGCGCACATAAATGAAAGATACATAATTAGGCGGTGGAAGCTCCTTCACCATCGCTGCTAAGCGCACTGATTTATGACCAAAATAAATAACTGCAGCGTCTCATATTCGCGGTTCTCTTGTTGCTACGACAACTTCACGCTTTTTTTGAGGTATGGCTGTCAGATGCTCATGCCGACTTGACTGCACGTGCAAACAGATACAGAAGATACACAGATTTATTCACTACGACCCTTGTCTTGCAAAGTGCTTTAATAAGACATAAATATTATACTAATAATATTTTAGCCCTAATTTATAGTGGAGAAATATTACGAAACCTAATTACACGAAAGAAGAAGTAATATTTTAAACCTAGCGAAAAAATGACAAACCAGTTACAAACATATATATGTTTGTGTATATGTGTGTGTGTGTGTGTATTGTAGCATTATGTGGTTCTTGTACGAATATATTATTCGGTCAAGTGATTGTCTCATCTTATAAATTCGAATTACATAAACATTCAAGAACAATTTCATCTTTAAGTGTATCACACATGATGACGTCATGATATTTGATTGTCCGAATTATTAGCTGTTTATGTTATATGGCATGAAGAATCAATGTTTTAATATATCCAATCATGTTTATAGACAATCACAATTCAGATTAACTTTCTGACAATTATTTTATAGAACGACTTATAAAGCTTTAATGAATTGCGGGGATAAGAATCTGATAAATGGTCTGAGATCATTATTTAAAACTGCTATATATATATGTATATTGTTTGTGCCGCATAACTGGTAATTTTTACTACTACTACACACACACAACATTTGAAAAAAAATGAATGAATAGCGCGGAAAATTAAAAATACTGTGAACATATTCTTCATTGCATATTCAGCTGCTTATTTAACTGACTCCTCCAGAAAATCTGCCCTCGTCTTGTTACAAAAAGAAGCCAAAAAACGAAAAAGGAACAGTAAATATTGATGGCACATTTGACACTATTTACTCAGTGGGTTTCTGCTACGAAACCTGCCTTTTGCTTGCCTCCCAGTGGCTCAGCAGTAAGTCTGCGGAATTCTAACGTTGAAAACCGGGTTTCGATACACGTGGTTGGCACAACGTATATAGCTCATTGTGTAGCTTTGCGCTTGACAATAAACAAACAAAACCTTTTGCTTATAATTATCTCCTCAAGAGGATGGATACAGTTAGAATGTAGGCCTGGCGTGACCTGATGATTAGGTCGCTCGACTCGCACTCTGACGGTCGCGGGTTCGAATCCCCGTCCCCTAACTTGCTCGCTCTTTCAAGCTGAGGGGGGCTATAATGTCACGGTCAATTCTACTATTCGTTGTGATTTAAATTCAAAAGTGTGATGTGTATGCATTATCATAAACAAAATAGATAAATTGCCTTTGTTGTGTTTATTCTGATAAAGTATCAATAATTCAAGGAATGTATGACCGATCAAATTGAAACTTTGCAACATGACATGTAAGCAAACTGTAATTCTTACATACAGGCATGTCTTATCTTCATTAAAAAATACATGAAGTTAAATGATACATTACAAGCATAGATCAAATGACCTGAAAACGTCAGGGAACCATCTAGTTAGCTATAATACTTTTCAACAAACATTACAGTTTTATCCTGTACTTACATAAAGATTTCTTTGTAATCCTAGAAGAAGCAAGACTTAAATTTCCCGATGTTTCTATGTCATAGCCATTTAAACTAATAACTGGTGTGAAACATTCTTGCGAACTATTTCTGAGGTCACAATTTAAAGAAAATTAATTAATTTATAGGTCTAGCATGGCCAGGTGGTTAGGTCGCTCTACTCATAATCTGAGGGTTGCAGGTTCGAATCCCCGTCACTGAACTTGCTCGCTCTTTCAGCCTGAGGAGCGTTATAATGTGACAGTCAATCCTACTATTCGTTGGTAAAATAGTAGCCCAAGAGTTGGCGTTGGGTGGTGATGACTAGCTTCCTTCCCTCTAGTCTTACACTGCTAAATTAGGAAAGGCTAGCGCAGATAGCCCTCGTGCAGCTATTAGGAAAGGCTAGCGCAGATAGCCCTCGTGTAGCTTTGTACGAAATGCAGAACAAACCATTTCAAATAGTTAAATATGGGTCTCCAAAGCCGCATGCGAGTTGTTGTATATTTAAATGTTTCTAACTTCTGGTTGGAAAGTGCTTATTTTGCGTATTTTTATTTGTACAAATGTCACAGGACAGAACAGTAATTCTCGATCAACCAATAAGTTGTGTTTAATAGTTGTCCTGGTGTAGTAAAAGGTGTAATATCAGCGAGAGTACCTACTATTTGTAGAAGTTTTTAAAGCTGTGTCCTCTTATTTGTTCCATCTACTCTCTCTCTCTCTCTCTCTCTGGTTCTTGAGCTTTAAGAGTTAAGTATGCCGAGGCTAAATTATCATATAGATATGCAAGCAAGCTACGTACCGTAAATGCACGAAGAAGGTGAGTAATCACATTGTTTACAAGTAAAAGAAAACAGTGGTGGATTGTTTGCACAAACATCGTGTTGGTAATTATGATAATTGCCGGCATTGGATCATAGCATTTCCGAAGACACGTCACTGTACAGTCAAGATGACCATGATAAACGCCCTTTTCCTGTAATCAATCTTGTTAATTGTTTGTTTTCTTAAGAATGTTCTTCTTTATTAGTCATAACACGCACATTCAATGTTAGGCTAGTAATCAGGCAATTTTCTGTGAGCTCAAATAAATGTTTAAGAGAGGATCGACGAATTTTTCTATTAATCGATTATACGTTACAGCATACACTTAGCGCCCCTTTCTCCTCTTATTGGCCCTGATGAGCTGACGAGGGCGGTATTGTTGAATCACAAAGATGGATATGCTTGCTATGTAATGTTCATGACCCTGGAGCACGCACGCACATTTTCATCTTCTCTTTGACTTACGATGTAAAGTTCCCCAGTTCTTCTCCCTTCTTCTTGTATCCTACCATTACCCCCCTGGTAGCATCAATAGCGAATGTGACGGGAATACATTAAGTTTGGATGGTAGAAGTCAGTCTTATTGTGGTGATCAATTGCCTTAAGCTTTTACCTGTTTGAAAAAACGTTATTGTTGTAGTGTTTACCTCAGCAAGAAGTACAATCTTCGTAAATGAATGCATTTCACGTATTCAAGTGAACTAAAGTATCCGTATTATTCGAGAAGAGAAAATGATTTCCACAAGAGCTAGTAGAACACCAAGTTCATTTTATAAAACGTTTTTTAACACTGTAGTGACAATGCGATATTGCATATTGATACTGTTAAAGTATTTGGGTGACCAATAACTATCATCAAACTGCCATTTTATGATTGTTTAATGAAGATGAGGGATTTCTGCTTCATTCCTATTATTAAAGCACTAGACAACTCAAGATGATGAAGTAAATATGTGATTGATGCGTTGTGCAATTTAAAGAGTAATTATAATAACTACAAAACAAAAACGTTTCCAGACAGCCAATGAGAGATGAACATTGATTTTCATTCTCAGTTTTACTAAAATATATTACTTATATACTTTATAGTTTGGCCACTATATGTGCGTGTATGCTCGTGCGAAAACGAAGCACGTAACGCTACGGAAAACTTGTATCCATGCGAGACTAACTCACGCCTGGGGGCGCTGGCACATACCTGGAATGTTTCAGTTGTGGCCTAGGACGATCGGCTAGTGAAGCGGCGCTGGCCACAAAGGACAGGCGGGCCAGCATGGTGTGAAGGGGCCGCACCGATTCGGCCTTGTAATCACTAGGTTACCTGCTGAGCTGATGTTCTCAATGCCGACCACGTTCATCGTGCGGGGTAAATGTTGTTCAACAACAAAACTTTATTCTAAAGCTAGTCAGATTTTTTTTTCCATTTTTCTTACGAGTTCAGCCTCCTTTTCTTAACAATATACATGTAGAGAACCAACAAAATCATAGTTCTAAGGTGATTATGACACACATATACTATTATATGCAAAATACCTTTTATTCTCTGGCCAAGATAGAAGCAGCTTTTCATATTCATGCCTCTAATTAGCATCATAAACTCTATTCTCTCTCACATCTTGTTGTTTGTTTCGAGTCGCAGCAGTTTGTTCTCGACTTATTTTTACCTTGTTTCTATCATTAAGATAAGATACGTTTCGTGTTTTAACACATTCATATTCATGCCTTTAATTAGCATCATAAACTCTATTCTCTCTCACATCTTGTTGTTTGTTTCGAGTCGCAGCAGTTTGTTCTCGACTTATTTTTACCTTGTTTCTATCATTAAGATAAGATACGTTTCGTGTTTTAACACATTCATATTCATGCCTCTAATTAGCATCATAAACTCTATTCTCTCTCACATCTTGTTGTTTGTTTCGAGTCGCAGCAGTTTGTTCTCGACTTATTTTTACCTTGTTTCTATCATTAAGATAAGATAGGTTTCGTGTTTTAACACAACTTTTAAGCCTTTTTAAATACCGTTTCTACTATTTATATATTGTAATAAATTAAGTAATTTGCAATTACTAGAATAGTTAGAATAGCTGATAGTAAAGAAAACGGAAACACACAATATTGTCAAAAAAGGAAGTGTTAGAGTTCAGGGTGAAGAAGGAAATCACAATGGAAAAATACAATGGCAAGTTTACGTTAAGGAAAGTTAAATAATTGTAACTGAATCTCTATGACTATTTCTTTTTTTTTCCTGTGTGTATGTGGCTTTTAAAGTACGTTTTGTCCACTAATCTGTATCAGGTGGTCAGGGTACTCGACTCGCAATCTGAGGGTCGCGGGTTCGAATCTCCGTCACACCGAAACATGTTCACCCGGTGTCCGAACTAGGATTTCAGTCCTACTCCCGGATACTCACCTCTAACAGAAATTGGAGGTGTGAGAAACACCATACGAAACTACTACTACTACTACTTAGAAATACGTATAGTGAGAAATAATGAAAACACATTGAAGATTTTGTAGGCAAAACAAGAGAAGTAGGTGAGATGGATAACGTCAAAATAATTATTCAAACGAATTTTAATGCATTTTAATTTCAAAAAATAAGTATGTGTTAACACGAAGAACTTATAAACACAAAATTAAAAATGGACATCAAAATAAAACACAATCTGAACAACGAATATGTGAAACCTTGTTCAGACCACAATTGACGTCTTATGTCAGAGAGCAAAGATACTCCGCCCACCAACAGGCCAAAGCAATCTTAACATCAAACATCTTTCTTAGCGATGCAATAAAGCAGACCCTATCTTAATCAAGAAGTTTGAATTGGAATAGAGAGGATGATTAACAAAAAACTAACATGTTTCAAAGGTTAAATATTTTCTTTATATTTACCGACATCAAATTGTTGCACGTTACACTGTCATTGTAGTTAGAGTCTTCATAGCCAATCAAGTTTCTTGACAGGTCCGATTTAGTCTTAGGTGAGGGTATGAAAAAGAAAAGGATAAATAATTCTAAGGTAAAGCAGGGCAGCGACACGTAATGATTTAGATAGAAAAAAAATTGAAAAACTGAAATTTACAATAAAGACGAAGCGGAGATAGAATGATTAACTGACTGAGTCGTCCTGAAATCACACAAGTTCTCGCCAGCTTCAGGAGATAAAAAACTGAATCAAAGGATTTGTTATTGATATACGCTTATGGAAATATAAATGGAAAATCAGACGTAAAAACCTCAAAGATTTTGTTCCTTACATCTATGACAAGTACAAGCTGTAAGGCAAGATAGATATTCCGAAATAGCACAACAGAAAGTAACACTATATGTATGTTTGTCGGAAGATCAGTTAAAGATATTTTGATGATTCAGATCTTTCAAGTTACAAATATTCGTCTGTAGACAAATATAAACCTTTAATCATGGATTTGAATATGGAGCTAGTTACTCCAAAGTATACCAACTTGGACAAGATGCCCCTCAAAATCTCTTTCGAAAATTGAAGCTTATAGAAGAAAAATGTCCCAGAGATATTTCCTTATTACACACAAAAGCACAAGCAAGGAAAATCACTACTTACCCCCTCTGCCTATAGGAGTGAGAGACAACAGCAACGAAGCCTAAAAATGTTAAAGCATTGTTTGTATATGAGAAGCTTAGCTTCAAATTAAAATTTAGTCTTGGTCTCTTAAAAGTTAAAAATTTAGTAACGTGCGTTTAATACTACAAGAACGTTAGGGATGAAGGGTGTGAGCAGAAATCCTCGATAAGCGCCACCGCCCACATTCAAATACATGTAGGTAATCATTTCTTTCGGCAAACGTCATGCATGTTTCAATGTATGACCTGAAACCACGTGATCTCAGCTTGTTTGCTGTGACTGAGAAAATTAGAGGTTTTATAAATACCCTTCTCAGTATTCCACCTACAACACCTTTATGTTCTGCAAATTAAACTATTCTTTAAACATCTTCGTCGATCATAGGGTAGAAAAGGGTATGTTAACTTAATGGTCCACCAAAGTTGAAACGCCACTGCGTACGCAAAACGAAGGTAATGCCTCTCTCATGAAATATTACCAGTTCATGTGAGATTAACTTGAATTAAATCGGCTTCTTGAAATAAATAATATCTAGCTCAAGTTATTATAAATTAATTTTCAGTGGATTTCTAATACACGCATATACACGTATAGTTCTTGTTGAATAGTTTATGTACTACTCTAGAACTGGAAACGACGTTTCGGGCTCCGTGCTGAGTTCTTCATCAGTTCTACCTCATAAAGAACTCAGCATAGAGTTCGAAACGTCGTCTCCAATACTAGACAGAAGGTAGGAGCAGTTCATTTGTAACCGTTCAACATGTTAACACACTGCCTAAAACTTTCTTTAGTGTATAATTCTATCTTCTTGGATGTCAAGGTTAGAGCATGATCTCTGAAATCAAAGGAAAGCCTTAGGGGAAAGAAAGTAATGATTATTTTGGGTTAAGAAAGTTGGCCCCCTTTCCTAGTGTAACATAATCAAAGCTTTTGTTGTTCTTACCCTGACAGAGTCAAAACATCAACAATCTGCTCAACTGTTGGTTCTCACCGTCGACAAATACGTCATTATCGGGCGTGTTGGAAAACCTGATTTAGCTAAAAAGAAAGGAAATTTAATGATTGCAGTTAAAATGTTCTTGTGCTTTGAAAATGTTTGATGATCAACAGTTTTTTACCAAACAAAAATCGAATAGCTAACGACGTACATTTGCTGTCTCAACAAATTGTGATGTAGTTCTTACTCATTGTTTAAGAATACGATATAAATATTGTTTAAATATCACACAGTTAAGCTACGTTGATCGCCCAAACCCTGCTTTTACTGTATAAGGCCTCCCATTGATCAACAAAAAAATCAGTTTCATGTAATAGAAATGTATGCTAACAAAAGAATCCTAATCCCTTACATAAACCATTCTGTTAGTCCGAAGATCAAAGAGAAGAAAGGTTAAACTATGTATTTTTTATTTTTTTGTTTTGATGCATGACTGTTACATTTTGTACATTAAATGTATATGTTCTTAGACTTTTATACTTGCGACATTTATCACTAATACAAAACTGAAACTTTTCAAATATCCACAAATGAGTATTTCTTCAAAAAAAGTTACTATGTAAAATGCAATACAACTGTCTATCTTTCATTCTATTATAGGTTTTAAACTTTAGCAGAAGAGTAAAAAAATCTTCTTGACTAATTTTTCTGGAACTGTAGTTAATTTTTGATGTGCGATATTTTCAACTTAAACAGCATTTCATGCAACACACCGACTAAACAGCCGTGAAGTCAGAGACCCCAATCTATTTTCTTACGTCATCGAGCCAAGTGAGGCTTTGTCTGCTTCTCGCCTTTCTTCCAAAGATTTCACCCATCAAAATCTCTGCCAAGTTTCCCTCAGATCTAATTATCTACCCAAAGTAACGCACATTCCGTTTACTGTATATATATTCAACAGCTGTAGTATTATTTCTACGTAGCTAATCTTCATCATTCGTCTGTAACAACTTTCAACTTTCCTTTTGTTTCAAGAAACAAAGCCCACTTTTTCCATTTCTAGAGATGGTACTGACCATACGTAACATTTTATAATCTATTCTTCCATCTCATCCTAAAACTTCTGTATAGATTGTATAATGGTGTTTTTTGACATTCGCATCTTTCGCTCAGTCCATGGTATTTTTCTTTATCAACAGTCCTGTCAAGTAAACCGTTGTATCTCTTATACAGAATCACCCATAAATGCTATATCATCAGCATACCTATCAGCAAAGATTTTATTTCAATTAACTTGTATTCATTCTTTGTCAGTAATTACTTCTCTCATCAACCACTCTGCAAATAATGAAAACACATATATACATGTCTTAACACACGATTGCTTAGTTCTCGAGACTTCGACCTGCTGCTTCCTGACTTTAGTCTAAATTATTCAGGATTATGATATCTACTTGATCTACCCCAATCTGGTACAGGATCTCTATTAACTTCTCTCAGTCATAAGTTTTTTTCAGAGTTTATAACCATACATAAATATTTCTCTACACTTCTCTAGGCCTCTCACCTTATGGCCGAATACGATCTCTAAAATTAGAACATTTGGAATAAACATCTGATAGAATGCACTTGCGATGGAATAGTTTATTTGTTTATGGTCTCTTGTCCAACTGAGTCTCTCAAATACAACGTCCACATGAAAAAAATGTCTATAACAAATACATAACTACCAGCACCTCCCTCTTAATATTCATAATAACCTAACTATATAAAGAATTATTCAGAGTCACCAGATGGAGCAAAGTAATTGTTGGTTTGTTTGTTTGTTTTGAAGTTCGCGCAAAGCTACACGAGGGCTATCTGCGCTAGCCGTCCTTAATTTAGCAGTGTAAGACTAGAGGGAAGACAGCTAGTCATCACCACTCACCGCCAACTCTTGGACTACTCTTTTACCAATGAATAGTGAGATTGATCGTCACATATAACACCCCCACGGCTGAAAGGACGAGCATGTTTATATTTGGTGGGACGAGGATTCGAACCTGCGACCCGCAGATTGCGAGTCGAGCTCCCTAACCACCCGGCCATGCCGGGCCTGAGCAAAGTAAAAACACTCAAAAATACACAGTAGGGTTATCTGCGCTCACTCCACCTTGGGGTATCGAACCCCGAATTTTGCTTAAACTTGAGGACGACGCTCAAAGTACCTTCTTATCTTTTCTATAAGAGAATTTCCATATGTTTTAAAATATGTAACTTTTGTTTTAAATTCATTAAAATTAATAGTAAGTTTCTAGGTTAATGACTTAAAATTACAGGGTGAAACACAAATTTACAGTCTGAAAGCTTTATGACTCACGTATCTAACTTGTTTCCTTTATCGAGTTTGATAAATTACCAGCGTGACCCCTATATAATAATCGCATTATGGTTAAGATGAAACGAAAAACAAAAATATTGTTAACTGCTTTAGTAAATTTATTTTGTATAATTCAAATTTACAAATAAATTGTTCAAAGAGATACTCAAAGAAACTAGCAGGTTATTTATCAATTATAATAATGGTTTAATAAAATTTGAAAGTATCATAACAATATAGCATTGATCCATACACTGACGGGTATTATAATTTTACTACAGCATTTCTTTGTTTTTTTTCAGCCGCACAATAGGCCAACGGTATCATTATTCGAACTACTGTAATATCAAGTGATTTAATTCATTTTTTCTGCTAGTAGGTCAACGATAAAGTCTATGGATTTACAATGCTAAAACCCGGGGCTTGATTCCCACTTTTGACAGAACGCAGATGGCACATTGTGTAGCTTTGTGCTTAATTACAAACAAACCAAACCAAA
>NW_013666170.1:63829-78557 GCF_000517525.1 Limulus polyphemus | reverse complement strand
CAAACCAAATTATGTGTATTATTATTTTCACAACGTTTCGACCAGTGAATTCTCCGGCCGTCGTCAGGTGTTATATCAGACTTTTTTTTTTTTTGTATGCGTCACAATCTAGCCAAAGAAATCATCCTAGCCAAGTGGTTAGAATGCCCGTATTCGAATCCTGGTAATTCCACAAAGCTTTCTGGTTGTGACGCATACAAAAAAAAAAAGTCTGATATAACACCTGACGACGGCCGGAGAATTCACTGGTCGAAACGTTGTGAAAATAATAATACACATAATTTGGTTTGGTTTGTTTGTAACTAAGCACAAAGCTACACAATGTGTTCTACCCACCACGGGTATCGAAACCCGGTTTCTAACACTGTAAGTTCGCAGAAATGCCGCTGTACCCCTGGGGAGCAATACACATAATAAAGACGAGAATAACAGTTCGAATAATTATACCATTAATAATATTAACTTTTCGTCTCAATCATTCAGCAAAACTACACAATGAGCCATCTGCGTTCTGTCCAAGGCGGGAATCAAGCCCCGGATTTTAGCATTGTAAATCCATAGGCTTTATCGTTGACCTACTAGCAGAAAAATTGTATTAAATCACTTGATATTACAGTAGTGCTTGTTTGATCGGAAGGTAAAGTGTAGTTTTAATATTGCAGTTTTTTTCTCTGTACTGTGCATATTTTTGTAAGACACAATAAAGGTATGAGTATGTGCCTCCTTGTGGTTCTTATTTTAGCTGTTTGAAACTCAAAAGTTAATAAACTGAACACTAAACTGTTTTTCGTATTGAAGAGTTCTGTGTAATTACATGACTCTGAGCTCGGATTTCAGGCGATGTACACATAGAAATGTGAAACTTCTTCCTCAAATCCTATAAATCTTAGTCTCCATTTTACCCATTGCTATTGCACCACTGTATATAATTGTCAACACTGTCACGCATTTTTTAGCGTAAAGAGCAATATATTTCACATTCTTATTCATTACACGTTCGTCTATTTATTTTTTCAGATTGAGCATGAACAAGGACTAGGGAATGGATTCAAATGCCGAAGTCCACAGTTGCGAAATTGATTAAAAAAAGAAAGAAAACTCTTCTCTGTTAGCATCTTTGAACTTTGATCTTTTATCACCATCCACCCTTTAATCCTGAGGCTAGTGGGAGAGGCAGTGTCAATCATTTCAACACCTCCTGTCTGAACATAAGGGGAAGCAGAGAGGCAAGCCTCATAAAATGAGTCTTTAATGTCAAGCAGCCTAAATAAAATTATCTACTTTGTAGTTTTATTATGTATTAAAAATCTGGAATGAAGTTTCGTTCTTGCTTTCACATTATGCTATGTACAAGACTTGATTGTAGCAGCAATAATGGACTAACATTATCATTTAATCACTCTGTCCTGTAATAATCACTTATGACATATATATGTCGCTAGAAAGCAATCAAAAATACGTTAAAGAACACAGGTAAATGTTAAGTTTGGTTTCAACTTATTCTTAGCTTTTGAAACGTTTTAATCGTAGTTTTTTTAGACATATTATTATGAAATAATTGATACATATCCCTCAATTGTACTAAGCGCCCTCTGTAGTTACCTGTAGTTACTGTTATTGTGTTAGTTGCTCATATTATATTATAGCATGCTTATTTGGATGCAGAATAAATAAGCAGTATGTTAGATAAAATAATTCATCATTTTTATATCGTAAAATTAGCAACGAATATCTCAGTCAACTGGACCAATTATGTAATTTTTGGTAACAAAGTAAGGTCCACACGAGATCCGGAAAATATTGGAATAAAATATAGGTATCTGTAGGTTTGAACTGAGGAGTCTCTTGCTGTGGTCGTAATGGTTTTCTATCTCCCTAAAGTTAACCACTCTTACTGCTTTCGTCATGGTTGTCTAGCCAGTAATGGTCATCTCTGTATAACCGCACAATTCAAGCTTTAACTCTTTGGCTCACAACGAGTTCACAATGAACACAGCTTTATTATGAAATCATTCCGCATCGCGCATTCTTACACAGTCCACTGTTCTTCTTCTCCTTCGATAATCCATAGCTTTAATCTTCCATTGTCCTGCACCGCAGTTCGTAAATTATTTTCCTTCATTCTGCAGCCCGTTCTGCATCATCATCCCCATCACTATTTTCAATGCCCTGCAGCTCGTAACTTCTTCTTCATCTCCATTATTATTTTCAGTGTCCTGCAACTCGTAACTTCTTCTTCATTATAATCTCCATCACTATTTTCAATGCCCTGCAGCTCGTAACTTCTTCTTCATCTCCATTATTATTTTCAGTGTCCTGCAACTCGTAACTTCTTCTTCATCATCATCCCCATCACTATTTTCAATGCCCTGCAGCTCGTAACTTCTTCTTCATCTCCATTATTATTTTCAGTGTCCTGCAACTCGTAACTTCTTCTTCATTATAATCTCCATCACTATTTTCAATGCCCAGCAGCTCGCACCTTCTTCTTCAACATTCTACAGCTCGTTCTTCGTCATCATCACCACCATTATTTTCAATGCCCTGTATTTCGTTTGTTATCACCTTTGGCATTCTTCAGTTCATTCCTTTCCCTGTAAACAGTTCTCGGTTAAGCGAAAAATGTTATGCTTTGTCACTCTGCAGTAAACTGTTCCTGACGCACTGCTTTGTACCAGATTTTGGGGTATCAGTCCGAAGTAATCTTACACAAAAAAGCTCGGACAGACATATTGTGTCAGTACGTTAGTCTTGAGAGGACAGCTATAGATATTGTATTACAATAACACCATGACATCAGGCATAGTTTACTAAAAAAATGTTTTCTTCTACGAAAAAAAGTAAATCATTGTATCACTTCCAGTTCTTTTCAGTTCTTGGATTGATAAACACCTTTGAATTCCTCATACGACATGCATATTCCGTAAAATTTGCAAGAGAGTTGAGGAAATATAGTATTTGTACCTCCCGGAAGTAGAAAACCATATGTGGTCTGGTTGACTCTGAGATGCGTTGTTAGATTATCCAAATATATCCTGTTACATTCATAAAGTTACTTCTCAACATAACTTTTCGAAATCATTTAATTATGCGGATTGAAAGAGAAGACAATAACAGAACAGAAGGTAAGTCACCACTCTTTAAGCTCTTTTTTTGAAGCTATCCAAAAATCGCTTTTCACAGGCTATTGCTCATTTCTAATTGCCATGGATATAAATTTTCTACACTCGATAGACTTGGTTCATTTTGATAAAGAGGAAGAAGCTTATATAGGTACCAGAAGATTCCACTCATTAGCATTTGTGAATACCCCCCCCCCAGTGGCTCAGCGGTGAACTTCAAGACTTATGACGCTAAAAATCTGGCTTCGATACCTGTGGTGGCCATATCACAGATAGCTCATTGTGTAGCCTTGTGCTTAACAAAAAACAAACATTTGTGGAATTAATACTCGCAGCGCCCTCTGCTGTTCAGTTGTGCAAACTATATTAAAATGGTAACAGATCAACCCAATCCTATTCACGTTTAAGTCGATTGCATAAGATTGCACTCTCTTTGAAGAAGAAAAAGAAAGAAAAAAGAGTAGCTTTCAGTTTTCTAAAATATATAAAGAAAAATAATTTTGATAAGTTAAAATTTATAATCATGATATGGCATGGATCTAAAATGTTACGAAATAAAGGATTGTCAATAAACAATATTATTTTGAAAACGTGAATACCATTTTTAGGCCCAGCTTATTTTATGTAGCAAAATTATCAGCGCCGTTAACACATCAACTAAACCTAATTAGATAATTCTAGGTCGACATGCACAGAAACCCGACAAATCTAAAGTTCTAACGTAAGCCTGGACCTAAACTTAGGACAATTTCTTTACTTGAATGGCATATTTCCTATTTCTTTATATGTTTTGTAAGCTTTGTTTGTTTGTTTCTAATTAAGCACAATGCTACACAATGGACTATCTTTGCTCTGCCCAACACGGGTATCGAAACCCGGTTTCTAACGCTGTAAGTCCGCAGACATACCTCTGTGCCACTGGGGGGCGTTTTGTAAGTACTGTCTAAAATGTGTTTTTTTTTCTCGGATTACCAAAAGTGATGCCAGTTAATCCAGAGAAACCTACAAAAAAAATGTGGTTATGACTTTATTTTTAACCAAAAGTTGAAGCATTTCACACTTAGATAATGAAGTACAATACGTATAATCACATTTATAGACAAATGGTAACAATTCATACCGAATGATCAATATTTTGGTACTTATATGAGAAGGAATACTAACGTGGAGTAATGAATGGCATAAAATAAATGTGACACATTATTTTAGGCTGAATTTTGCACTGATGGCATACCTATGTAAAAACTATATAAAAATTTTGTAGAAACAAGAATGGAATTTGTTTTATTGTGACACAAGCATACCTATGTAAAAACTACATAAAAATTTTGTAGAAACAAGAATGAAATTTGTTTTATTGTGACACGAGCATACCTATGTAAAAACTATATAAAAATTTTGTAGAAACAAGAATGAAATCTGTTTTATTGTGACACGAGTTATAATGTCTTTGTAACTTGAAAATAAATAAATAAAACGATTTTATCTGCCTCATATGCATTGCATTTTTGTGAATCTTCTTTCTTACCAAAGCTAACACTCAAACCGATAAAAAATATTCACATTGAAAATACTCAATACAGAACACAAGTGAAAATTTATCCATTAAACCTACACTAGGAAACTTAAATTTGTAGTTTACACGAATGACTACGTAAAGGCACCACTAAATTAATATTAAAACAAGCTATATTGACTCTCTGATGTAAAACAATTCGTAGTGGTTGTGTGTGTGTGTGTGTGGTTTTGTGCCTCAGCTCACTCAAGAACTGTTTATTTAGACGTCATTTCTTGCCTTATGATTGATTGGCACCTGTCAGCTGTTTCATAAACTTTGATAACTGATAAAGACCTGCGAAACACATTTAATTTTGTTTCCTGGTGTGAAGAGTACTACACGACAAGTGATATCATAGTTATACTTCATAAAATACGTACTACAGAGCTAAACGAATAAAAATGTCTTCGTTTTATATGATAGCAGACGCATAATAGAAACTGTGCATCACATTATATATACGACCCCTGTTATGCATGCTGCCAATCACCTTTAACATTGTGTTCTCCTTAATATCAAACCCAACCTTCTATCTTTTAATAGAAGATTTTGCAATTGTCTAGTCTAGTGTATTCAATAAAATGTTTATTAATCCAACACAATAATGTCAGCAAGCCTTTAATGCATTACTATTCAAAACTAACTACAAATAATATCATTTTCCCACATCCAATGAGGTGTGAGCTCACACTTTCTGACAATGGGTGCTAACTCACCTTTTTGGATGTATAGCTTGTATTAGTACTTCACGCCAGTAAAAGTGTGAAATCACTGTTTGTATTCTGATCGTCAAATCCCGGAGGAACCATAAAAACACAAAGACAACATAAAACTGGCGATTACTTGAAAATTCTCGTATCCTAAGATGCTGGCTTGGAGCAGTTATTAGTGACCTTTCAACTATAACTAGAATATAGAAATGTGCACGAATTTTTATTACCATAACACTTTAACTGAAATAAGTAGTCGGCATTCATCTGAAATTACAACATCAAACCTCGGTTTTTACGTAAAGCACTTAAGTTATGCAACATTTGTTTTCATGTAACATATTTGGAAAATGTAAAAAAAAAACAACCAGTCTTCTTTATGCTTGCTTGCGTGTTTTAGAGCGAAGCCACATTGGACTGTCTGCTGTGTCCACCGCTGGGAATCGAACCCCAGATTTTGGTCCATAGATTTATCGCTGTCCCATCGGGGGACTTATGCTTAGCTTTGGTTCGTATAAAAATCAATAAATGAACATAAAACATGGCCCTTTAAATATCAAATTGAGCAAGATTGACGTTTATATGTTAGACTAAAACAGTAAAATTATGAAATATAAAATAGTAGTTTTTTTACAGAGTCATACCTCATACAGGTTAATTTTAAATGTATGTATCTTGAGGAGTTATTGTCTATAGAAATTTATAATGAATAAATTCTATAGTAATCATAATAATTGAGTGAAAGGCCTCACCGACACTGTATATGGCAGGTGTTGTGTGATTAACGTATTTTAACACATTCTGCTTTGCTTTCACTCATGGCTTCTAAGGATATATAATTGAAAATGATTCTGTTAACAGTCAGTTTTTTTTATTTGTTTCTTTTTTCACGTACCACTTATATGACTTCCATTTTCATTACAGATTCACATGTTTAAAGATGTAACAGGAGTATGAATTTTTTATTCAATTCTTCCACATTTATACCATTAAGATAAAGCAATGGCTTTGTTAGGTCCCGGTTCCGGAGCCATTTTTCACTAAAGATTTAATGTTAACCATTAGAGTTGTAAATCCTCACTCTGTGAACAAACAACGAAGGGTGTGTTTGTTGGAATCCCATCCATTCACCACTTTTTTCTTTCTTAGAGTGTAGGTGATGTTCTCAGGTCATCATCCCGGTATTTCACACGAAAAAACAGAATCATACTTTCAAGCTGTACAATGTAGAGAAAGCGTTGACAACTTTGTTTTATCCTTAACTAGGCAAAACAGTACACGAACAGAATCATACTGTACAATCAAGAGAAAGCGTTGACAACTTTGTTTTATCCTTAACTAGGCAAAACAGTACACGAACAGAATCATACTGTACAATCTAGAGAAAGCGTTGACAACTTTGTTTTATCCTTAACTAGGCAAAACAGTACACGAACAGAATCATACTGTACAATCTAGAGAAAGCGTTGACAACTTTGTTCGTGTACTGTTTTGCCTAGTTAAGGATAAAACAAAGTTGTCAACGCTTTCTCTACATTGTACAGCTTGAAAGTATGATTCTGTTTGTGTACTGTTTTGCCTAGTAGAGAAAAAACAAAGTTGTCAACGCTTTCTCTAGATTGTACAGTAAGATTCTATTTGTGTACTGTTTTGCCTAGTTAAGGAAAGAACAAAGTTGTCAACGCTTTCTCTACATTGTACAGCTTGAAAGTATGATTCTGTTTGTGTACTGCTTTGCCTAGTTAAGGACAGTTTTGTTGGAGTCCTGAAATAATTAAACCTCTGTGTATCGAGAAAACTGTCATTGTGTATCCAGCATTTTACTTGTTAAACTTTAAATGAAGTAAGAGTTGGATGTTAACACTAAGAAGAACTTGTACGCCTCTCAAAAGTAATTTTTATAGTCATTGATAGAATCTTCCTATACAACTCATCAAATAAACTTTTTATTTGCATTCTTTTTTTTTTGAGAAATTCAGTTGCTTTGTGTTCGTTTATTCACCTTATTATTCAACTATGCCCACCACCTTCAACAGCATGGTCCTTCTATCACCCCATAAATTCTTCAGTTCTCTTATTCTAGCGGGTTAAATGGCTTGTTTAGTGTTTAGTCATTAATTCTTATTTTAGTGGGTTAAATTACTTGTTTGGTGCTTAGTTATTAATTCTTATTTGAGCGGGTTAAATGACTTGTTTGTTGTTTAGTCATTAATTCTTATTTTAGCGGGTTAAGTGACTTGTTTGGTGTTTAATCATTAGTTCTTATGTCAGCGAGCTAAGTGACTTGTTTGGGTGTTTAGTCATGCCAAACATCACAATGAAAACAATCAAGCTATAATTCATAACCCCCTATGTATTTGTTTGTTTATTTGTAGGGAAGCACAAAGCTAGACAATGGGCTATCTATGCTCTGCCCACCACGGGTATCGAAACCCGGTTTCTAGCTTTGTAAGTCCGCAGAAACACAGCTGTGCCCTCCCCATATGTGCCTCATAGTTTTGATCTATGTTTCTTCATACAGTTGAAGTTTTTATCAAGTAATAGTGTTTCTGTTGTATTTCCTGGAACGACACAACGAAAAAACAACACACAAGAGGCATCAAAAATTTTCATCCATAAAGTCTGCTAGGAAAATACAAACTCAGTTCATTTTGTGTTGTCCAACACTGTGTGGATATATACAAAAGAAGTGTCATTTGATTCATTTTTTATTATTTCTCTACATGATGTCAAAATGTTTGGTTAGAGTTTCTTAAGATATTGCTTTCTTCATTTGTGTATTTACCTAAACAGAAGACTGACGCATTATTACGCTCGCTCCTTCAGCTGTAATTGCGTTATAATCATGCCTGCCAAACCTCTTATTCGATTAAAAGTCACTGCTGACTGATTGCTCTACCTCTGGTCAATCGTTCAAAATTAGAAGTAGCTATGCATGAACTTTAGGGATGTGTGACCGTAGCTGAGCGTCCATAAGGTGCGTCGAGGTTTTAAAATATCAATGTCAGACAATTAGATAAAATGAACTGCAATTAAAGAAATTCCCAGTCTGCGGATTTACAACGCTAGAAATCGGGTTTCGATACCCGTTGTGAGCAGAGAACAGATAACCCATTGTGTAGCTTTGTGCTTAACTTAAACAAACAAACATATCCTTCAGAATTTTAACACCTTACTCACAGATACCAAATTACCAGTTAGACTAAATATAAACAATCTTTAAAAAGCATCTTACCAATTTTAAAGATAGTAATATGAAACATTATTGGATTTGAGTACCTGTACATACGTACACATTTTATGTAACATTTGCCACTTACTCTGAATGCAATTACCTTGTACTCTTTATGTACTAATAAATTTAAATATGTAGATAAAAGAAACAACTACGGCCTCTAGAATTCTCCTAATAGAATTACACATTCTCAACAGCTTGTACAGTCTGTACAGTACACGTAGGGTCAAATATTTTGTAACAACTACTGCCTCTAGAATTCTCCTAATAGAATTACACATTCTCAACAGCTTGTACAGTCTGTTTTCTCCATATTTCTATTTGTCATCAATACAGGTAAAAAAGACACATCAAACCATCTAGTTAATTTCTACAATTTGGGCTTCAAACATAAAGAAGCCACAGTTTCCTGTTTGTTACTGTTTTTCAGACTGGTTAACCGACTTCTATTAGGCAGTTTTGGTAACATTTTTCACATAATACCTTGAAAATAGTCGTATTCTAACCATTGTTGAAGAAATCAATCAGTTGGTAAACAGTTTGACGCATGTTACATTCAACAAGATTGTCCAATAAGCTTTCCCTTTAATCAGCTACCAGAGATTGTAGGCCAAAGCTCTGTTTATGGTGGCAAAGTTTTTCTTTCAGATTGCCATCTTACACAAAATCTGACGACAATCTTAGGTAACAACGCTCCTGCTAGCCAGGTACCCAGTATCATTCTTCTTTGAAAGTCTGAAACATTCTCGCTCTTATTCAGCGTCTTGCAGGCTGACCATAATATTATTATATCACTGCACTTGCATGGCTGAAGGAATTACCTACAATATAACACGATAAGACTAAATTTGTAGGTGCAAGTAAATGAAGCATTCTACAAATACGTGTGTTGTTTCATAATAAACTGACTAATCGATGTATGACATAAGAGCGGAGACTAAATTTGTAGGTGCAAGTAACTGAAGCATTCTACAAATACGTGTGTTGTTTCATAATAAACTGACTAATCGATGTATGACATAAGAGCTGAAGACTAAATTTGTAGGTGCAAGTAACTGAAGCATTCTACAAATACATGTGTTGTTCCATAATAAGCTGACTAATCGATGAATGATATAAGAGCTTTTTTTATTTGTTCTTAAAAGCAATCATATATCATACTCATCTCTTAATTATTTAAAACTAACTCACCTTACATTTTTAACGATATTTTTATTGCACTGATTTTTTATAGTTATCTGTATAGATATATTAGGTTTTAGAATGTTTAAAATATATATATATTTGACAAATATTATAATTTAAATCAACAAATGTTGCTTGCATCATGTTTTACGTGTCAGCTAATATAATTTTTATTTGAAGACTTCTTTCATCTGTATGTTTTATCATGTCACTCCGCTGACAAATATCGTTAAATCTATGACGATATAGTACACTTAAATGAAAACAATAAAAAAGCCCCCCTGTTTTTATCGAATTGTGCACGCATTCCTCTTTAAAGGCTTGTATTGTAGGTGCAGTGTTCGGTATCAGTTAAAACACTTAGAGCACGTTAACGCTATCGAATTTTCAATTTAAAAATTCCTGAAACCGTGATTCATGTTTCCCTTACCAGTCGAATCGGCTCACACGCATATATTTCCTAGAAACAAATTTGTTACTTTAAACGAACAGCCGCCAAATTCCATTTACTTTACTCAACTGTGATGCAAAAACTTAAAAAGAAAAATAACAATAGCTGTAGAGCGCACTGTAACAAATGGTGAAGTTGAACATTAAACGCGCTATTGCAAAGCTAGTGTGGTTGTTGATAGAAAAGGTCGTGTTGTTCCAGCGCGGGCAAATGGCTTTCGAGGCGGGAAAATTATGGGATAATCGACGACAACCGAGAACAAGGAATGAAACCTAACATTCCTCAAGCCAATCTAATCGCCTCCTTTCTTAACATTATTTAGCAGTTTAAAGTCAGCTATTTGGCTCTCAACTCCAGTTTCAATGCACAAATATTATGTCGACTTTTTATTCCGAAAACATAAAGGTAAATTACCAGTCACATCAAAGAGGAGAAAGAAAACGACACCTCTTGTAACGTAACAGTATCTGAGGTCGTTCGATATTCTTACACATATGTTTCCTGTTTTGTAAGCAGCAATTAAAGAAAGCAATACGACCTTAGCAGCCAATGTGTCAACAACAACGAAACACCACCCGTTAAGGTAGGGCTCCTACTATACCTTTACCAGAGTCCGTTATTAGCTTCATATTGAGACCGGGGGCTTAGTTTCCCAAGTAAGCCCCTTCTACAAACTAATGTGATTACTGTAATTGTTGCACCATGATTAGTGCTACTCTAACCACTACAATCTGAAGTTGTTTTATCTATAAATGCTCTGTCATTTAAAACATGAATGTTTTGTTCAAAATTTGCAGATGATAACGTTTATATAATTATTATTGTCCTGCGTAATAGAAAGTAAAAATAAATAAATAAATAAGTGAAATGCATTTGAGCCATTTCTAGTGATTGCTGTCAGATAGAGCATAGATTTGAAGGTACGGGGTACTGGTTGAAACAGTTGCTGTTCTGACGCTATAACTAATATCTGTATATACATATACACACGCATACGTTTGTATATGCATTACACATCTATGAGCCTCCAGGCAAAACTATTCTGAAGATTACAAGCCATCAGGCAACATTCTAAATTATACCCATCGATCATAGATTAAGACATGCATAAACAAGTGATAGCAACTTGACTATAGAACTTTTTTTTTCCTGTACATAAGGCCTTTGCAACAGTGCAATGGAAATTAAGATATAATCAAGACTGTGTAATCACATAATGTTTCCTCCCTGATCTGCAAATGAAGATCCATTATCAGCTCCATATAAAAGTTAAATACACAAGCTTTCGATACAGAATGCTTATGATAATTAAGATATATTTTTCTCCGTGATAATGAATAAATAAACGAAACAGCCAATCCCGGTGGTTTGAAGAAGACTTATAACGCTAAAATTTGGTGTTCTATTCCTGTGGTAGGCACAGCACAGATAACCCATTGTGCAGCTTTATTCTTATCAACAAATATTCAAACAAAAATATTTCAATCCATCTATCAAGGAAAAGCAGATTACCTTTTTTTACTAATTTGATTTTTGTTGTTTTTTTACTCTACGATGTTTATTCTTATAAAATATCCAAGCTTCAAATGACATTTGGAGAAAAATTTTGTATGATGTTGTTCTTGTGTGTATATTCAGTACACCATATGAGTAGCCGACAAGTGTGAAATATGCAGTGAACTTACATTAACCTATTCTTTCTTAATCTGAATATAAGAACTTCATAACTACAACATTTTCAAAACATTGGCTTATTATTTTTTGTGTACGAACTAGGCTTGATAATGTTACAAAATTTATTAGACAAGTCTAGATTTTTTAGGTATAAATTTAACAGTGTATAGGATTAAAGTGAAATACACAACAAGTATTCCAGGAACTCAGGTTCACAAATAGAAACAAAATATTTAAGGCTTGAAATGGATTTGTGTGAGTGAGCACATGACGTTTTTAAGTATGTCAATGTTTCCTGGTTGATAAGCTATGATGATCTAATTATCAAATTGGCGTTTATATACGTTTTCTTGTTAATTTCATTATATATCTTTATGGTCATGAAAACTAAAATATTTTGTTTTTTAATGATAGCTCCACTTAGAGCACTGTTTTGCACAGTTGGCCCGGACCTCGGGAGTTAATATTTTGGATCATGGCTGAAAATGTTGTTAACAACGTTGGTATTCGTCTGAAGATTCAGTGCAATTTAACATTTAACTCTTGAGTTCTGACGTATTTACTTATAACATTAAATGTTTCTACTCAGTATGATATGCAGGACAGTCTTCACTTTACTTTTAAATAATTTGCGTTCATATTTTTAAACTTAACTTACATTTCTTCGGAAGTTGTTAATAACAGATTTTTTCTTTTAAAACTTGCAAAAGTGGAATAATGTACAAACTACATTTACCTGACTAATGTCATTAATAGAATTTTAGAGTTTAAGAGCAAAGTAAAGTAGAATGTATAGAAGTATGTCAACCACCCTATATCTGTCATATCTAGTGCCAATGAGACCTTTCGCTAAATACCAAGACTCGTCAGACCAGCTGGTTTTGATTTGTTTTGAATTTCGCGCAAAGCTACATGAGGGCTATCTGCGCTAGTCGTCCCTAATTTATGGGGTGAAAGACTAGAGGGAAGGCAGCTAGTCAAATCCATCCACCGCCAACTGATGGGCTACACTTTTACCAACAAATAGTGGGATTGACGTCAATTATAACGCCTCCACGGCTAAAAAGGCGAGCATGTTTTGTGGGACGAAGCCACAGATTGCGAGTTGATCGCCCTAATCACCTGGACATGCCGGACCCCTTTTCAATGTGCGGTTTAGGAGGCATTTTTAACATGGCTTCATTCCTCTAGATTTACGAATTCTAAATCTTTGAAAATATACAACAGAGTTTTTACTTAAATCCCAAAAGACTCTTTAAGAAATCCTTTTTATTAAGGAGATAAATGAATTCCACATACAGTTGATAAGTGACAATGTATTTAAATTAATTAAAGTGTTACAGTTGATAAGTGACAGTGTATTTAAGTTAATTAAAGTGTTACAGTTGATAAGTGACAATGTATTTAAATTAATTAAAGTGTTACAGTTGATAAGTGACAATGTATTTAAATTAATTAAAGTGTTACAGTTGATAAGTGACAATGTATTTAAATTAATTAAAGTGTTACAGTTGATAAGTGACAATGTATTTAAATCAATTAAAGTGTTACAGTTGATAAGTGACAATGTATTTAAATTAATTAAAGTGTTACAGTTCATAAGTGACAATGTATTTAAATTAATTAAAGTGTAATGAAACATTTAAGAGTGTAAATGAAAACCTACTTCAGCCTTAATATTCCAGTACGGATTTCCACCGAATTTCATAACACACCAAACCACACTGAAAAGATAGAGTGTACGATGGACACCAAAATACTTTTCATAACAAGCAGAAAAACAGAAAATGTAACAATTAAGTCCTGTTACATTATGTGTCTAATATGTTTTTATGGCAATCAGTTCATTTAGTGTTTTGTATGAAAAATTTCGCTCTTAAAAACATATTAAGATAGCCCCCCCCCCCAGTGGCACAGCGGTATTTCTGCGGACTTACAACGCTAGACTCCGGGTTTCGATACCTGTAGTGGACAGAGTACAGATAGCCCATTGTGAAGCTTTGTGCTTAATTACAAATCAAACATTAAGATAGAAGGTTTATTTTACGTAATTTAAGAACATTTATTTTTTTTATAGCAGTCAACAGTAATTCCATAATGATCAAGTTGATCTTTATAATAACTTAATTCACAAAAAATAAGGTACGTTTATAAATTTTAAGATCTGTTAATTTGCACAAGATAGGGTTCAATTAGTGTAGATTTGATTAAAACGAACATAGAAAAAAACAGATTTATCTTACTTCTCTAAGTGAATTCAACAGTCAAATAGGATTTAACTTTTACTAGAAAATACATTTATTTTAGGGAAATGCTTCATTTTACATCAATGTGGACAGAACCGACGAGCAGTTGTTCAATATCTTTTATAATCATGAACTCAAAATCTTTACAAACCCTTTGCACGAGTTTCTTTAATGCAATGCCATTATTATTTAAAAAAAAACATTTAATATTACAACTGTTACATACATTTTATTATTTACACTTCCAAAACGAGTGGTACCACAAAACTGTATTAATTAACTCTAGGCTCCAGATGAATAATTATCAAACTCTTCCGCATTCGTATTGCTCCCCAGTGACACAGCGGCATGTCTAGGAACTTATACCGCTAGAAACCGGGTTTCGATATCAGTGGTGGGCAGAGCAGAAATAGCCCATTGTGTAGCTTTGTGCTTAACTTCAAACAAACAGGGCCTGGCATGGCCAGGTGGTTAGGGCACTCGGCTCGCACTCTGAGGGTCGCGGGTTCGAATCCCTGGTCCACCAAACATGCTCGCCCTTTCAGCC
>NW_013666170.1:53051-62829 GCF_000517525.1 Limulus polyphemus | reverse complement strand
GGTAGAGCCAGTCAATATTAAGGCAAGAAATAGAACCGTAAAGAAAGGACATCCTCTCCCAGAACATTTAACTGACCTCTATAAGAAGAGCATATCCCATACGTCATCATCACAGGCTCTTCAGGTTAGGGAACGTTTGGCGAATTATGCAGACGTCTTTTCAAAAGGAGATCATGACCTTGTGGAGCACAGAATAAACACAGGCAATCACTGTCCAATAAAGATCCCTCCAAGGAGAATAGCCCCGGCAATATGACAAGCGATGGAGAAGGTCATGGATGGCCTAATTAAGGAAGGGAGAGTCGAGAAATCAGATAGTCTCTGGTCAGCTCCCATCGCGTTAGTCCAGAAGAAGGATGGGACCCAATGTTGCTGTGTGGACTTCAGGGCTCTTAACAGTATAATTTGGCCCGGCATGGCCAGATGGTTAGAGCGCTCGACTCACAATCCGAGGGTCGCTGGTTCGAATCCCAGTCACACCAAACATGCTCGCCCTTTCAGCCGTGGGGGCGTTATAATGTGACAGTCAATCCCACCATTCGTTGGTAAAAGAGTAGCCCAAGAGTTGGCGGTGGGTGGTGATGACTAGCTGACTTCCCTTTAGTCTTACACTGCTAAATTAGGGACGGCTAGTGCAGATAGCCCTCGTGTAGCTTTGCGCGAAATTCAAAAACAAACAAACAAAAGTTGGTTCTAAAACTTTCTGCCCCCTAGTGACACAGCGGCATGTCTGCGGACTCATACCGCTAGAAACCGGGTTTCGATATCAGTGGTGGGCAGAGCAGAAATAGTCCATTGTGTAGCTTTGTGCTTACCTTCAAACAAACAAAGCATTCGTATTACTCTTCATCATCAGCCTCTACTCACTATTTTCTAATCCTCACTGTCATTGGTGTGTTCCATTATACGATACTTGACGGGTTCTACATATTCCCACAAATATGCTCTTGTATACGGATTAAGAGCCATCTAATGTTAAGCCCCACATATTATTCCGCAGAAGAAAGAACGAACGTAGAAACGAATAAAAATAATTGTGTGTTTAATAACTCATACCACGTTCAAAATATTTTACACTTTTTGTATTAAGTGTGTGTTCGATTGCAATTATAGAAATGTATATATTTAGTTGCAGTTTAAATTATTAATGCTGATCACTTCGCACTGCTATAATAATTAATAATATCGTTTCCATGTATATATTCAACTAAGCTTTTTTAATTGTTTCCAAATTTTTATTTTGACAGTGGTCCATTATTAACGGTTTTCCTAAAGTCACGTGTTATCCATCCTGTTTGATTAACAACCAAGCATGCTCGCTCTTTCAGCTGTGGAGCATTATAATGCGATGGTCAATCACACTATTCATTAGTAAAAGAGTAGCCCAAGAGTTCGCGGTCTGTGGTGATGACTAGCTGCCGTCCCTCTAGTCTTTCACTGCTAAATTAGGGACAGCTAGCGCAGAAAGCCCTCGTGTAGCTTTGCACGAAATTCAAAACAAACAAACAGTGTTTGAGAACCATGAATATCAAAGTATACACACACAGGAATCACAAGACATCCAAAGTATAATATCTGAGGGTATTATCCTATGGTACCAGAGATTTCGGATGGAAGAAGCAAAAACACTCGCCGTGGTTGTAACCCAGTGTTACAACTGTCAAAGATACGGACACGTTGCTGCAGTGTGTAAATCTCTCCCACGATGCGTGGGCTGTGGTGGAGACCATCATAACTCAGAATGCCCGAAACGTAACCCACTATACTGTAACCGCCAACATCAACATACAGCTACTTATAAAGGATGTCCTAGATACAAGCGCATCAAAACTAGAATATACAACATGCACAATAAGTCAAAACAAAGTGTAACAAAGACACACACAATCCGAAAATACAGTTTAACAGAAAAATACCACTGTTACCTACACAAGTAACACAAAACACACATCTGTACAGACTACAAAATACACTTACGCAGAGGCAGCACGATTACAACCACTAAATCAAGAAACACTAATGCCTTGTTTGTTTGCTTGCTTGTTTTTAACTATGCACAAAGCTACACAAGGGCTATCTGTGCTCTGCCCACCACGGGTATCGAAACCCGGTTTCTAGCATTGTAAGTCCGCAGACATACCGCTGTGCCACTGGGGGGCAACACTAATGCCAACAAAACAAATCCAGAAATAGTTCAAATGTACAAAAAAACAAAACTCAAATCAACCAACAAACATACTTGAAACAAAACTCAAATCAACCAACAAACATACTTTAAATCGAAATAAATCCCATCCTCGAAGCAATTAAGAATATATTCTTAGAATTTATACAACAGTAGACAAACCCCCAAAACAATACAGACGGCTTCACACTTTTAATAGAAATAGCTAAACAACACCTAATACCTGTTATTCGACACATCATACACTTATTCTTGAACCCAAATACCACACAACCCATTAACAAAATATCTGAAACCAAGTAAAACTGAAAGTCACCCCATTCCAGAGCTTCACACCTACACCGACCTTAGGATAACATTCATGGACATGGCCCTGAAAAAGATAAGGATAAACAGAAAAAAAAATACTACAAGCCTCAAACTAAAATAACAGTCAAGGAGGGAGGAAGAGGTAAAAATACACCTGACCCTCCCAGGTCTACACAAAACCTAAATTCCGATGATGCTCCAAATTACCATGAATGACAAATAACTGAAATTATGTTTTGTATTCTACATTTTTCTTTGAATTCTTATTTCTCTGGAGATGAAAAATACATATATGTTTACAGTCAGTTTTATTTTTCAAGCATTTTATTAATTCTACCTTTTCATTCAAGCATGTGTACATTGCCTAAGAGGCATTTTCATTTAGTTACATAAAAATCTTGTATAATATTCTCAAGAATGTTATCAATGATTGTTGTCATATCCAATTTACTTCACTCATAAATATGTTATACATGAAAAGTGTATAATTTCTACCGTGAACAGCTACACAGTGGAAATGTGTTTTCAAGCAATTAAAACTACAACGTTTTAGCCCATGCTCAAGCTGCATCATTGTTTTGAATATTTTATGGAATCGTTATCTTCTCCATGGCCATGTTTAGCTATTACAATACAATTTATAGCAGTCACTTTAATACGCTAAAACTTTTGGTGATGAAAGCGGTTAGATTTACCGTTATTGCTACGTTGTCAAGAGGATCTACCTGATGAGTTGGAAGTATATAAACATTATAGGACTTGTAACTCTCGTGACAACTAGAAAGGTGGGGGGGGCAAATTCGTGTACATCGTAAATTCCTTCTGTAGATTCTGCGAGTTAGCTCCGCCCGGTTCCTTCCAGAGGTGTGAAAGCGATTTGTATCGGTGAGAAAATTCTGTTTAATTGTCTGTGACTGGAACGGTAGCTAGCCACTTCAAGGCGTAGAGTGGTAATTATGTTAGTAAACCTGTCCTTTTCAACATCCTTACTCTTTCATTAGAACCTGTTCGCTTGTGTTGCCTTATGACTACTACACGCAGCAAACGAATAGGCCAATAAAATGTTTAAGTCGCACAAATTACAGGTTTCTGTAGAACCCGAGAGAAAAAGTGAGGAATGGCATTAGGGGTGATGGGTGACCTAGGTGTCAGCAGGGATACTGGGAACATTTAGAATTTTTCAGTCATCCGACAGCTGTTACACGGCCGAAGATGTGCCTTCTGTTATTGACATACTGTAAGTTTTAAAAATTAAAAGGGCTGCATTGTAATTTGATATAATATAATGGTAGCCCACAAATTCGTTGGAGATTATTATCAGCTTAGTAATCTAATCTACCTCGAACGGAGTCTAGCCCCTTCAATTAATGAAAACCATTGACTTTTAGTGTATACAAGAACGAAGTACATTGGAGCACACAAATCATAAGGAGTTGTTAGTACGGTTTTCTCAACAAAACAGTCGATTTGAAGAACACTATGAAGCCAACTTAACACTTCCATTTAATGTGTGGTAGAACACTTTTGTATGGAAACACATTATACTTATATAAAAATAAGTTGACAAACAACAATTTATAAACTTAATGAAGTGGTTTTATTTTGGAGAACATACTACATCGACAGAACATCGGTCTGTCAAAACGTGTAGTAAATACGTTCTCCTAAAAAAAATGGTGCTAGAATTTGACATTAAAATCAGTCAATAAGAAGAAATCATTAACATGCATAACTGAAAATTCTGTTTTACAGAAAATATAGTTCTTTATTGTAAGCTTTATTAGTCCATAACTCTAAATCAATTCGTGCTCATTTAAACCCTATAAACGTCAGAGACGAAATTTTAGAGACCAAACAATATAGGACGTGAATCGAGATTGCCAGAAGAGCGCCCTCTGAAGGCAGAAGGGAATGAGGGGAAGGGGTCGGAGACGTGCTCCCCCGGAATTTTTATTTTCTTTTACAATTGGTATAGCATTTTAGGCCTATTATGATGCAAGATATGAAGAAAATAACGGAGAAAAACACAAGCGAAATTCACACGAATGTAAGAAGTTAATTACCAACTTGCATGGATTGCTTCCTTTTACTTTAGACCCTTTATTTTATCTTCTCGACTCCTTATTGTTGGCTACCAAATCCACCTTATTTGTCTATACCCAGTCATTATTTTGGACCAAAATGCAGTACTAGATGGAGAATTCATAAATCTATTGAAATGAACGGAGGTCGAAGTGGATGCTCCCCCTGCCCTCTCCCCTATCTTTTCGAAGCCTATGAATGCAGATAATTTCAAACTGTTTATGAACACATGGGTAGAACTAATTTCCTCGAAAGGGGGCCGAAGACCGCCTGGAAGGGTTACCTGTTTTAAACACTCGCACCACTATACAGTGTGCTGTCTGTCTGTCTGTCAGTCAGTAAACACTAAAATGACGTCACATAAGGGATGCTTAATGTCGTAATTTGTAATATCGTGACGTCAGTAAAATGTGAGCATGCCATGAATCACGAGAATAATTATGCACTCTCTAGGCTACAACATAGCATGTCATATGAACTTCAAAAGCAAGAAATAAAAATACTTGTTACTCTTAATTTTATTTTTATTTACTCTTGAAGTAGAACACCTTCGGAGACCTTGCGGAAGTACATCTGGTCATAGTTTATATATTTATCATCTAGAAGTTATAACCCAAGTCCATAGTTTATATACCAGTATAAAAGTTTTAATTAGGTTTTGAATGGATAGACAGCCCTAACTTAACTAAACACATTCGAAACAAACATTTAATATTGAAGTAAATATTACTTAAGCATGCTTGAAAAACAAATGTAATGGAGATTAAAATTCACACTAATAACAGAAGAAAAAAAAAACATTTTCAAATCACAACCAGCATTTATGAAATTTTTGAACAAAGAAACAAGCGTGTGTGTTTGATTAAAAATTTCGTGCAAAACTACACAAGGGTTATCTACGGATAGCCTTTTTCTAATTTTGAACCGATAGACTAGAAGGAAGGCAAGCAGTCAACAATACCCACTACCAAGTAGTCAAAGACCTAGATAGTGTTTAATTCTGGTGTCGAAGGTCAAAAGGTGTGAAGATGTTTTCAGAAAGATTTGTTTATAATTAAGCACAAAGCTACACAATGGGCCATCTGTGCTCTGCCCACCACGGGTATCAAAACCCGGATTCTAGCGTTGTAAGTCCGCAGACATATCGCTGTACCACTGGGGGATTTCAGAAAGATATTATTTACTTGCAGCAGTCTAGTTTGTTTTTTGTTTTCACAGTGTGCCAAGTGATGGACACTCTCACATTAAGTTTTGGTTGAAATTTAATGGTTATTTATGATATATGAATCCTCAAACTTGTAATGATAGTTATTAACTGGTTCCGTTTTTATCAGTATAGTATTTTATACCACACAAAACAAAATATGGCGATGACGTGCTTAATCAAGAGTTATAGTTCGTTTTTCATAGATGAAATTAGCTATCAAAATTATGACTCACAATAAGGCCTTTTGTAAGTGAAGCGCAATCTTTTGTTCAAATTGTTAAAACTCCACTTTTATAGCGTTTCATGATGGACCAATTTTCAGCTTTCTTATAACACGTTTCTTATATTAATGTTAATTTTTAGAAACACTAATCCTATCCCTTCAATTTTGACACAGCATATTGATCGTTTAGAGTACATATTCTCTGCAGTTTTATTTATCTTGATAACTTTACGGAAAGACTGTGAAACTTATTAACTACCACATTTGTTAAATACTTTGGAACGTAAAAAAATAAACTAGAAATATTTTTAAAAGTACCTCTCCTATATTTGTCATCTTAGTACGTCAGGCAGTAGATCAAAAAGTTGAAGGTTCGAGTCCGCGATCTAACCGTCACTCGTAACACAACTACGCCCCCAAAGTTTGAAACACATTTTTGCGGCAATAAGATGGGAACTATAAACTCCCGCATTCACAGTCTCATCACCCATTAGGCCACGCTCGATCCCCAAGAAAGAAACTATATTTGAAAGTCAATAACTACCAGTATCAACCATCCCCTCTACTTCAAGAACAACAATAACATTATATTTTATTAATACAACATGAGACATTGAAATACCATCCCGTAAAGTTTAAAGCTTATCAGCAGGAAATTTACAATTTAAGATTAAATTAAGTTAAAGCTGATGACACAATACCTATAAAATACAATAATATGATAATATGATACAATATATACTCAGTTTGAATATTATTAAATTGTACATATATTACTTCACAACATTATTTTTGAGTTATTAACCAGTTTTTCACCAATCTTTAACATTAGCATATTTTTTAATATGCATTAAATTTCTTGGAATTGTATTAACTACATAAAATTGGTACTTGATAACTTAATTTATTTTTTTCATAATTATTTTTTACTTCAGATAATTTATAATAACTTAACTTTTTGTTTTGTATGTATTGTTATTACGATCTACTCTAACTTTAAAAGGCGATATAAATAGTGCTTTATTATAATAATATATTGGTATAATTTAAACACATTTAATATATTCAAAGTTAAAATATGTATATTTCATGAGCAACCCCTTTTTTTCCTTTTTGGTAAAGGATTTTTTTACTATATTACTTTGTAACTGCAATATTTTGTTTGTATAAGAATTATAAAGAGACCCGTATATTGTTATACCATTATATAAGAACTGTAAGTAGACCCGTATATTGTTATACCATTATGTAAGAACTGTAAGTAGACCCGTATATTGTTATACCATTATGTAAGAACTGTAAGTAGACCCGTATATTGATATACCATAACGAATCACAGATTCACATAAAGATGTATAAACCAATTGGCATACAGAAGGAGAAGTACTAAATTGAAGTTTATGTATTTTACATGCATAAAATCTTAATCTGGAACATATCTATTCTGTATATGATTTCCATCGAAAATTACAATTTATTAAAATTCCTAAATATTTCAATTTTGTTACATATTCAGTTGTTGTACAAGTACATGATTTCATGAAGTTAGTTGTATTTCCAGGAAAACATTTAGTCAAACAAATATCATTATGAGTAACTGTTTGTTTGTTTGTAATTAATCACAAAACTACACAATGGGCTATCAGTACTCTGCCCACCACGGGTATCGAAACCCAGTTTCTAGCGTTGCAAGTCCGCAGACATACCGCTGTGCTACTGGGGGGCAATATGAGTAATCAAAAGAGGATAGTTTCGCATTATTCTGTACTGAGTATGAATACACATCTATTTAGTTTTATATGTATTTGTGATTTGAGCTCAGTCATTTTAAAATATCATTAAAATCACTTTGTATATTAGACATTGTTAAAGTAGGATTATAATTACTTATACACATATATATAGTGCCGTTTTAAATTATTTATTACTGAGGAAATGTCATCTACATACACCCCGAAAAAGTCAAGATATATTGATCACATATTATTTTTCAGCTTTTATATATAATAAACTCGTTTTGTATCATTTAATAAAGAAATAAAACTTCTATAAACACTTTTACATTTAATTTGACTTGTTTTAACGAACATTTTATTAAAAATTTAGATCAATTTAAATTTTTTTAATTTATTTGCCCCCTTAAAATTTTCTGTCCCCCCCCCAACTCCACCCCGCGTGGAAAACCTGGCTACTTGACTAGCTTCCTTCTTTCTAGTCCATAAAGACAACATTAGTGACTGCTAGTCTTTTATATGGCTTTGCACAAATAAACAAACAAATCTACAATACATTAGACTGACAGCTCTTGTGCATATTTAAAAAAATATATAACATAAAACTAGATGTACTTCCGCAAGGTCTTCGAAAGTGTTCTATTTCAAGAGTAAATAAAAACCAAAATTAAGAGTAACAAGTATTTTTATTTGTTGCTTTTGAAGTTCATATGCCATGCTATGTTGTAGCCTAGAGAGTGTATAATTCTTCTCGTGATTCATAGCATGTGCACGTTTTATTGATGTCACGCTGTACAGATGGCAACGTTAAACGTCCGTTATGAGACGTCATTTTAGTGTTTACTGACTGACAGACAGACAGCACACTGTATAGTGGTGCGAGTGTTTAAAACATGTAACCCTTCCAGGCGGTCTTCGGCCCCCTTTCGGGGAAATTAGTTCTACCTATGTGTTCATATACAGTTTGAAATTATCTGCATTCATAGGCGTCGAAAAGATAGGGGAGAGGGCAGGGGGAGCATCCACTTCGACCTCCGTTCATTTCAATAGATTTATGAATTCTCCATCTAGTACTGCATTTTGGTCCAAAATAATGACTGAGTATAGACAAATAAGATGGATTTGGTAGCCAAAAGAGGGCGCTCTTCTGGCAATCTTGATTCACGTCCAATATTGTAGTTGTGCGAGTGATTAAAACAAGTGACCCCTCCAAGCGGCCTTCGGCCCCCCTTTCGGAAAATGACGACACCAATGTTTCCACATGCACAGTAATTTTATTTGTATATGGCTAAAAAAAACATTTTGAGTGTGTTTCCTTAACCTCATACAAATAAAATTATTGTGGATGTGGAAAAGATGGAGTCGCCGTTTAATGTTGTAATTTTATTGAAACAAATACAGTTGTAAAAGAACCAGAAAAACATTCTGGTACACCTGACTAAAACCTCACCAATCTCTACATTGGACTCGAAGAATATAAACGCAATTAAAAATCACCCCATACAGTATCTCATCCATTATAGAAACACCGAGGTATATTTCATTTATCGAAATTCCCTTCGAATTTACTTAGCCATTGCAATACATTGTAATCAGACTTCGTAACAATCAAAAATATCTTTTAAAACCATCTTTATAAATCGGAAAATACTGTTAGGCTTAAGAATGGGACACGTTCTTAGTTTGCAATACATTTAATAGATGCGTTGTGAGACGTAAACTTTATTTAATTAACATCCATAAACTACATTCACGGTCGGAAGCGTAGAATAACACAAGAATACAGAAACTATACTGTATTCTTTATTTAAAAACATGATTTTTTAAAATATTTATATATATATACTTGCAAAAGTTAAAGTGTGGTTTTGTAATTTCTAACAAATAAGGTTCGGAATTTTTTTAACCTCATTACTAAAAATTTTTTTTTTTCTTTTTTACTGTAAAAACTTTAAGTTATAACTCAAATACCTGGTGGGCCGGGCATAGTACATTGGTTTGATCTAGGGGAAATATGGTAGTGTGTCGAATTGTAGATA
>NW_013666170.1:35654-52119 GCF_000517525.1 Limulus polyphemus | reverse complement strand
AACCATTGGCAATTACAGCTAAATCTGATGATATCTTACCTGGACAAAGCTCTTGTTGTGACGATTAATACCGGTTGGATGCCTCATTTTGATCAGTTGTTTAAAGTTAAGGACAACTACAGTTGAATCTGATGATATCTGACCTGGACAAAGCTCTTCTTGTGACGGTTAATACCGGTTGGATGTCTCACTTTGGTCAGTTGATCAAAATTAAGGACAACTACAGCTTATTATTAGGATGTCTGACCGGACATGGCCTAGTGGTTAGTGTGCTCGAACTATGAATCCGAATGTTCATGGTCTACTGCATGTTGTCATAAAAATGCGCTCCGTACTTCGAGGCCGTGAGTGCAGTATAAAAGTGACTGTCAAATTTCACTGTTCTGTTAGAAAGAATTGGCGGTGGGTATTGTTGACTAGCTGCCATACCCCAGTCTCTCAATTCAAAATTAAGGACAGCTATACGTAGTTAGCCTTTTTTCTTTTTTGTTTACTGAAACAAGTTGTTTTTGTTTGTTTGTTTGAATTTATGCAAAAAGCTACACAATGGGCTATCTGTGCTCTGCCCACCACGGGTATCGAAACCCGGTTTCTAGCGTTGTAAGTCCGCTGTGCCACTGGGGAGGGCGAAACAAATTGACCTGGACGTTTAGCCCATGTGTACACAAGGTGTCGTCCAGTTCCATCTCTCATTATTCTGATTTTGATTAACTAAATCTATTTTCATTTGTGTATTCATCATATGTATTTGATCTAATTTTCAGAATAAGGAATATTGTAAAATTCCTTTATTGATCTGGCTCGTTAGAAAATCGTACTTACTTTACCTGTAGAATAAAAAACACTATAATGAACAATATGCTTTCCTTGTAGAAGTCGACACTAGTAGAAAATATGAATAAAAAGTTCTCGTTCTGAGAAACATTTTGGAATTCGAGTCCTGTTCGGGTAATAAAACATAATAACAATAAAAAATTATAACTTGCATTAAATTGATCATACATATCAACATTTTGTGTGCATAATACATAGTTAAATTCTATATATAGTACACATCTGTAGACCTGTATAGCTTTCTTAGTACTAAAATCTACTTTTTTCAACGTTTGCCATGAGACACTCTTAAATCGTCATTGTTGTCATATTTTATACATTGTTAAAGTCTCACATTAATAAGTAATATCTGGATAGTAAAAACAGATTTGGATCTAATCGGTATGATTTAAAACTTGATGGGTACTGGGTTTCGAGTACCGTGCCAACCTATACTTTTATGTTACATTATGAAAATATTCATGTCACAGCCAGAATAATGTGCGTAGTTAAATTATTGTTATACAGTGGTTTACAATAACGGCTTTACCGTATGTTCGAGACAGGACACTGAAATATTTGGTATCTCCCCACAAACTGACAGCAGATTTTTAAACTTGCACTGTAAGTAACAGTTTTAATAGCTTTTCAAACACCTTAATACTGGAATTACGTTCACTTTTTTGAATAGTTTCGATCAAAACCAGGAACAGAATGACTAAGTTAATTCCATGTGTGACTACTGAATAACAGAAAGCACATGACCAACGTTGGCTCTTAAAAAGAGGGAGAGAGAGAGAGAGATATCACTGACGTGTGGCTGGTGATAAATCAGAAAGTAACTGAGCACCTGTTTAGAAGTAAAAGGATTGGGATTGACATTGGGAGGACCAAACTATGTATGCCCATAAGGCAGATGTGATCGTTAATGACTTTTTCAAACTACAAGATTGTTTTGGTTGAGCTTCATAATCCCTGGTAATTGTGCATTGCAAGCATTTAATATCCTAGAGAAGGAATGAAAAACGTTCTACAACTATATTTATTACACTATGGGCCGGACGTGACAGTTAGTGGTTAACGTGCTGAACTGTGAATTTGAGGGTCCAATGTTCGTGTCTCTTTTGCCATTAAATTGCGCTCCATACGACCAAAGACTGTAAATGCTCTCTAAGATTAACGGTCAAACCCCATTATTTGGTCAGACAAGAGTAGCCCAAGATTTGACGGTGGATACTGTTGACTAGCTGCCTTCTTTCTAGTCTATTAGATCAAAATTATAGACAGCTAGCGCAGCTATCCCTTGTGTAGCTTTGTTCAAACAACCTTTTTCTCTCTCTCCTTTTCTATGTATATATATATTGCTGAGAGACTATATATATATAGATATATTGCAGAGAGACTATGCTTTTAAAGTAATGATACAAAGAATACATACTAACCTTACGAAAAATCTTCATTTATAAAATAAGACTTTTTAGCAATAGTTTGTTTTTCCTTGTATTCCTATAGATTGACGAATATGTATGTACAATCTAACATTTGGTAGGTTGGTCTTAATTCTGTTTTGTATTCTCACTTATCCAAACTATCAAACATTCGTTCTTAACATGTGATATTTACACATTTAGGCATAGGTGGTACTGACTGACGACATAAGATGCAGTCATATAATTAGCACAAATTGTATGAACCTAAGAATCACTTGTAGTAAAAGGACATTCATTCTAGTTCTGTACAGTTATATGAATTAATTGACCTTTTTCGTAAATGAATCACTAAAATAGGCTTGTGTACAGCCCTATTTTATATTGGAACTATCGCTCAGTGATTAGAATGAGCATGCTTTCAACACAGATTCGTAATGTTTAAGACTTATTTGAAACACAAAACTTTTCAGGTCTATGATTGTATAAATTTGTGAAAAGGTGAAATAAACTTTTTACTTTCTCTCTTACGAAATTAGAATTTACCAGTTATTTAATGTTTTAAAATAATTAAAGTAATTATATATAATCTTATGATAAAGAACTGATTGATGATCAGTCCACAAGTTAATAAACAGACAAGTCTTTTTTATAAAGATACAACTACATATTTTAGTTATAGATTTTGATTTATAAGTAATTAATAGCTGTACATTGTTACTTTTCATTTACTTCTCAGTAGAAATCTCACAAAAGTCTGTTTGTTAATTCAGTCAGTTATTTGGTCACAATACAAAGGACGAATCTCATTAACGGCTTACATTACAAAAAATGAGTAAAATGAAATGAGATTTCATCAATTGTAAATTATCTTAAACATATTATATGTCAATAGAAAATGTGATGTTCTGCAAGTAACGTTAATGATAATTTCTTTATAATTGTGTTTTAACACATAGAAAACGGTATGATCTAATTTTGAACTGTCCTCTGTGGAGTAAAAAATTCGTATGTTTACTTGTGATGTTATTATGCATATGGAAGCACAAGTTTCAACGCCTTGCTCCACGAATGAATCTGTCTCCCGAAACTTCGAAAGTCTGTCTTCTTTAAGGATCTCCTGTGAAACAGTAGAAATTGGCTAGCCAATATGTAGCTAATATTTTCAGTGCTGTGTATGGGAAACGGCAGAGGGATGCTATGCTCATATTACACCTTCACTGAGACACATTTCTGCCCTTCTAACCACCACATGAGTAGAATGCACCTGATGAGGGCTAAGATTATGCTAACACGTATGATGTACATAGCTAAATTACGATACTTT
This sequence comes from Limulus polyphemus, assembly GCF_000517525.1. Classification (NCBI taxonomy): domain Eukaryota; kingdom Metazoa; phylum Arthropoda; class Merostomata; order Xiphosura; family Limulidae; genus Limulus; species Limulus polyphemus. Next base: position 48,552 of record NW_013666170.1, on the reverse strand, counting down.
TGTCTACTTCGAGTGCCGGAGAGATAAGACGCAACGTACGGATAACACATACTCATACTCTGCCTGTCCATTGTGTTGTGCGGCCCATCATAATGAAATGTGGTGAATTAAATACCTTCATAACACGCAACGTATGAATAACACATACTCATACTCTGCCTGCTCATTGTGTTGTACGGGCCATCATAATGAAGTATATTAAATACCTTCATAACACGCAACGTATGAATAACACATACTCATACTCTGCCTGCTCATTGTGTTGTGCGGCCCATCATAATGAAATGTGGTGAATTAAATACCTTCATAACACGCAACGTATGAATAACACATACTCATACTCTGTCTGCTCATTGTATTGTACGGGCCATCATAATGAAATGAATTAAATACCTCCATAACACGCAACGTATGGATAACACATACTCGTACTCTGCCTGCACATTGTGTTGCACGGGCCATCATAATGAAATGAATTAAATGCCTCCATAACACGCAAAGTACGGTTAACACACACTCATGCTCTGCCTGCCCATTGTGTTGTACGGGGCCATCATAATGAAATATATTAAATATCTCCATAACAAGCAACGTACGGATAACACACACTCATACTCTGCTTGCCCATTGTGTTGCACGGGCCATCATAATGAAATGAATTAAATGCCTCCTGTTATTACAATGACCCGATATACATCATCATTATTTCCTCAAACTCGAAGCTAGGACTCTTTTTTTTATATTATTAGTATTGTTAGAGAGATCGGACTTTATAATTAGAAGGCAAGAAATCCTGTTACTTTAATAACCATCATAATGTAACTCAACTTCGACTTCTCTAAATTGAATTATAGAATTTTCTTCTTGAAATATGACTTTCATGTGAGATTGGACTTCTAAATAACCACCCCCCCCCCCCCATAAATAGTATTGGATCTAAGATTCTGCATATAATAACATCCATTTAGCTATACAGTAATTTCATTATTTCATATAGAACTTAAAGACCATTTTCAATAAAGACGACAAACAACTTCAAATAAATGTCTTTTTTTTATTCTAAGATAAGAAAACATTTATATGAAGTTGTTTGTTGCCTTCATTGAAAATGGTTTCCATCCTTCAGTCATTACTGAAAACTTTAAAAAATGATATAAAATTTGAAGATCTTATGTTATTTGTAAGTAGAAACGCTTTAAAGTTTAAAAGTGAGAATAAAAAATATGGATTTCTTCTATTTACTACACAATTATTAAGTTACATTTACAAACTTAATTACAAATTTCGAGATGACATGCATCTGACAGTGATTAGTACCAATTATAATTTGCAATTGTTTTTCATTTTTGATAGTTCTAATGTTTACCTGAAGATTCATTACATTTATTTCAGTTGGAAACATGTTACATTATACCTAACCTCAAGTCTCCAGGTGTAAGTTTACAGACTTACAACGCTAAAATCAAGAGTTCAATTTCTCGCGGTGAATGAAGCACAGATGGTCCATCCTGTAGTTTTGCACAAGGAAAACAACAACTAACCTTACGGTATTTTGCAGTGACAATTAAATAAGACAATATAATTAATACTGTACACTTATAATCATTTATATTCAGTCATATAAGATTACAAAAAACACAGATTTAATTTCCATAAATTTTGGACTGTAATCTGAGAATCCACGGTTCGTGTCCTTTAACCATTAAATCGCGCTCCATACGACTTGAAGCCGGGAGTGCCCTCTAGGAGTAACGGTCAAACCCCAGTATGTGATTAGACAAGAGTAGCTCAAGATTTGACGGTGAATACTGTTGACTAGCTACTTTCCTGGCTTTTGGAGTTGTCAATTCGGGTTCCAGCTTGTGCGATACCACAAAATATTCCCTTCACTTTAGGTTGTGGATGCATTATAAGAGTGACAGTCAATCACTTAGCGTGGATATTTGGTGGTAAGGTGCCGCTGAATTGCTTCCTTCTCTTTGGTCAATAGTTCAAAATAACGGTCGGTTTGTTTGTTGAATTTGGTGCAAAGCTACTCGAGGGCTATCTGCGCTAGCCGTGCTTAATTTTAATGTGATAGACTAGAGAAGAGACAGCTGGCAATCCCACTCACATCCAACTCATGAATTACTTTTACCAACGAATAGTGGGATTGACCGTCACATTATAACGCACCCAAAGCTGAAAGGGCGAGCACGTTCAACAACAGGATTCGAACCTGCAGTCTGAAGATTGTGGGTCGAGTGCCCTAACCACCTCAAAATTAGGGACAGCGGCAGATAATCTTAGTAGCTTTGTCCTATATATGTAAAAATATATAAATTTTAGCGTTTCAAAAACCTCTCGAGAATTCTGTTTTTCAGATATTTTCTGTTTACAATTAGTTATTCTCAATTCAAGGAAACATTTTTAGATGTGCTTTTTAATAAAATTGTTAATTGTACGATATTTCACTCTAAATTTATGTTTAGTATTTAATCTAAAATAATTTGAAAAGGATTTATATAAACAAATATGTGCATTTTTTTGGTTTTAATGAAGTTTGTTCTTTCACAGTCTCTCTCCATAGTTCACAGGCTTACGATGCTAAAATCCGAGATCGTTTCCCGCGGTAGACGAATCGCAGGTAGCCTATTGAGCAGATTTCCTCTAAAAACAAAACATCTTTTGCAATTTTTGATGCATTATTAAGTTTACATGCTGCCATTTTTAGTTACATATTTGAGTATTATTAAATATTTAATGACTGAAAATACTTTCAGTTATATGAGATACGTAAGTAATAAATATTATGCCAGTAAGTTAAAAGTTATTCTAATATTTTTTTCTTAACGTTTATAAAATAAGGAAAAAATCTGAGATACCATTTTACATCTAACGGAGGTACCATATGGTACTTGAAGCGTACCACATAGATGGCATCACTTAACTAAGGCTGGTGTGACATGTATTACAAATGGATAATTTTCTGCAATGTTTCAAAGTTTTGGTCATTCCACATTAAATCACGAGGATATGTTTTTCCCAACGATTACACAATGATGTAGCTTTATTCTAAATTCTTAATATGTAATATCTTCTAGACTGCATCTAATTATCAGACGTAAGATAAATCTAATTTTGTCCTCATGTTTTGACTATTAATATAATATAAGTATTTCGGCATTCTATCATATACACACATTTAGGTTACTGTAAGAGCCATGCTATTTTTATCAAAACTAAAAGCTTAAAAACTGCAATCATATTTTACTTTTTTCAGTGTGTTAAGTTATTTTGACATAATTATAGAAGTGTGTATGTGTGTATATATATATATGACCAAAAATGTATTGTTTGTTCATTATTAACTGAGAATTTATATGAACAATTATATGTTTAACCTCATCATAAACAATTTCGAACATAATAAGAACAACATTATTCAAAACATAATGAATACTTAAAGCAACAGAGACTAAGAAATATTTCAATTGATTGAATTTTCAATTTCTAAATCTAAAAGTTAAAATAGTTATTGAATATTTTTATTAGTTTTCTACTAACGTCACCTGTCGACAACATTCACAAACAACAAAAATGCGTCAGGTGGTTTGTTTGTTTTTTTGTTGTAAAGCTCACGGTTACACAAACTGACTCTCAGACTTGTCGCTGAGTAACCCAAGAACACTACAGATGGGAGTAGTTATTTGTCTTAAAATAAAAATAACAGATTTCTAACAAATTACTATGAAGTAACTTAAAACACAAATTAAATATATATTCCAAATAACATTCAGTAGATGGTAAAATAACACTATAGAAAAAAAATATTTCTACACAACTATTCAAGTATTTGTTCAACATTTGTTTTATTATGCATAATGTGTATTCCTATGTGTGTGTTTATGTATATACACACACACAATTATATAGATAAAAGTGCGAGTGTTGTTCCTTAGGGTATTTCGTAACTAGTAGTAACAAAAATAACCTTATGTCGCCCCCCAGTGGCACAGCGGTATGCCTACGGACTTACAGAGCTAGAAACCGGGTTTCGATAACCGTGGTGGGCAGAGTACATATAGCCCATTGTATAGCTTTGTGCATAATTACAAACAAACCTTATGTTTGTTTAGTAAGTGTAATATTGTCATCTATTCAAACTGCGCTGGAAGGGATTTAAACTTTTTTGTGTGTGGTTTTGACTAAAACATCATACTTACAAATTTTAGTAACCTCTAAAAAGTCAATAAACAAAAAACAGAAACATCGTGAGCTATTTATGATCAACAGTCATGGTTTCATTACTATAGCATTGTTTATTAACTTTTTTGTTGACTTACCCTAAAATTCTTTAATTTTTATAACAAAATAAAAGTAAACAAAATGGCATCAATATTATAATTAATTCCAGAAATTATTTCTGGAGTAACCTGTGTATTTTACGAGCAAAATATGTGATTTCGCCTAATTTTTGATCAGTTCTTTACACAGTTCTTTATAGTAGACAAAAATACAAAATCTATATAAATATAATAGTACTGTCTGTTGTCTGTTGATTGTCCATATAACTACTTCAAAGGGCGTGAATGGATCTTCACCAGAATTGGTATGGGAGATTCATTAGGTCCATGCGAGAGTAAATGAAAATTTTCAGTTTTTTACCACTACTTCGCCCCCTGTTGATGGATCTTTACTGAATTTGGCATGAAGGTTTGTTGGGTCCATAGGGAAATACATACAGATTTTCAGTTTTGCGTTTTATGTTTTGCAGTTTTTATGGACGTTTTAGCATTTTTTTACAATTACACATAAGGAAACAATTTTTCATGTCCTAAGATAACCTTTCATTAATCATGAATTTACGTAACTTCCGTTAGGGGACCTGTACTCCAGCTAGTTGTCCAATATGAGGAAACATTTGAACTCTATAAAAACAAGTCAGTAATTTAAGGGTTAAAAGTGATCTCACATTAACGCCGTAAAATTTCTTATTAAAATTTGTAACGATATTACAACTAAGAAAGATGATTAAATAGTCATTAAAATAGTAGCGAAAGAAAAATGATTTACTCTATATATTATTTAACAACTTATGAGAAGTAGATCTGCGTGTATCTGTAAAATTTATTTTATTTCCATTTTGTTATATTCAATTTACGTTATGATATAATTATGAGTACAAGTTTCTGATTCAGTTTTTTGTATTTGCCTTGAAACATACTAATATATATTTAATTTTCACAAAAGCGAGTTTCAAATAGGGTAATAGAGGGAGTAGTAGTATAAGAGTTCTTTTTCACAAAAAACAGTCTCAAGATAATAATGGTGTTTATGGTAATAGAAAGAGTAGTCAAATATTTTATTTTCAGCATTGAACGGTTCACGGCATAGTATAGACCTGTGATTTTAAGTTAACGCTGTATTGTTTCTGTTGCTGTGTCCTTTTAGAATGGAAGTTTTATAGGCCTAAACTGGGCTAAACTCGTAAAGTCATAAACATTCTAAAACTAAAACCTAATGGAAGGTTAAATAAATAATATTTTTGGGGTAAGCAAGCACTGAGAGTGAGAATAAGAATTAGATGTTCTAACTTCTATCACTCATTTATTCAAATTATTGTTTGAATTATCTGTAACGTTTAAGTAGTCCATTGCATTTTTCTAGTATTATTAGTACTGCTAATAGTAATACTCAGTAATAATAATACGAATATTCTTCCATAATCATAGATTATTTGATGAAAACTGCATATAGTATTCTAATCTAAATGAAGCATAATTATCGATTTGCATAAATAAATAATTACTTTCTTTTGAATATAATCGATATGTCTTAAGTGTAAATTATACTTGTAATTTACAAGTACATTCTAAATTTCCTTAACTCTACAGTTTACTACCAACAGTAGAGCACTGCCTTGGTGGCTTGAAAGTTGAATTACTTATCTACCACTATGCTTAGATCCATTTTTCAGTCGTGCTATTGAATGAATAACCATCTTTATTAAACGTGTGATTCAAATTATAATAATATAGATATGTTACCTTACACTTACTCAAGTTACTGTCATTAATATAGTTTAACTGGGCTCCATTAATAATAAATTTTTAGCTTTCTCTCACCCAACCAACATTGAAATATATTATCTAGTCTTTTCACAACCCCTGTTGATCTGATTTTCATAGCAATTTCTCAGTATTTTCACAATCTATGTACACAAGTAATATCCTCAAACAGTGAAAAAAAAAAAAAAGGTGAGTAAGGTAAAATTTGATGAATCTGTTTTGGTTGATTTTTAAAGTGTTTCACCAAATGAATTTTTCATACTACTTTGGTTGGGGAAGGGCTATAGCTATCACACTTTTCATAGCACAAGAATGTATATAGGCCTACATTAAAACTTGGAATGAAAGGTTGAGCAGGGAACATAATAGATGGGGCTGCAATTGACTAAGTGATGTCATATGTGAATGTCATGAATATTCAGTTAAATTTATATGTGTCTGCATATGAACAGAGACACCACTTTTTGTAATGTGTATATCTATGAAAGAAGTTATTGTGTCTGCTGGTAAGAATATTACTTTAGGTGAAAGCCTAATTTCTGACACAATGTTGTTGTTTTGAAGCAGCCACCAAACTACATTTAATGCTAGAAACAAGGTTTTTATACCTGTTATTGGGAGTACCATGTTAAGGCACTGATAGGCCCTGGGCAAAGAATAAACTAGTGAGCCCCCCACACACACACTTTAAAAAATATATCATACAATTTGATAAACATAATTTATTAGTGATAAAAAAGTAAGGAAATAAATATATATATATATATACATTTCTTAGAAAAAGGTTTATTATCAATATTTTACATTTCATGTTTCATTCTTTTTTTAATATACTCACAGTGTGTGTGATAGGCCCCTGATAGAGGTAGGGCAACTGCCCCTTTTTCCCTTTGGATAAAATGGCCTTGATTGTGAGCACAGCACAGAAAACCCATTGTGTAGCTTTGTGCTTAACCACAAACAACATTTCAACTTAGTACTGATAATAGGATGTAACATATTTTCAGTACTAGGGTGTTTTGCATGTTAAATAAGGAAAAAATCTATAAAACTTCAAGAAATCCTTCTGCCTGATGTGATTAAGGCAAACCTATCAATTTCCATAAAATTAAAGACCCTCGTAAATAATAAGTCGGATTCTGTTGACAGCATAACTAATCTGCCTGTATATACATATGCCTATCATTGTCAATAAACAGATCAGGCAGCTTATAGAATATGTCAGTAAGAATTTTTTTTGTTCAGAAACATCAATGCACAGTTTTTAGCTCTAGTGATATTATTTCCTTTACAAGCTTTCAGCTAGCTTCTTACAAACAAAATTATTTTTCCTCCTCACTTATTAAAGCAGTCTCTACCAAAGACCATAACACCTTTTATAATATGTAAAGATGTACAAAACTATATATAGAAATGAGGAATTGAAAGAGAAATTTGTTAAAATATTTTCTTTACAAACTAGGATGTTGATTAATGATTGTTGTATAACATTATTAGAGCACAGTTTTACAATGCAAACCAAACTTCATAAATCAAGAGACTAATAGCTAAGTAAGATAAGTTTCTGCCCAGTATAGTCAGTGTTTCAACTTTTTTAATTGATATGATTATTTTGAAACTTCAATGTCAACTTTTCAAAAGTTGCTAAAAGAGAAGAAACACTGACTATACTAATAATAACAGTTTCAAAAGTAGGATTAAACATTTATCAGAGAGCTTGTAAGTTACTGACCATTACAGTAGGCATATATTCCACAATTGCTATAAGATTATTGCAGATGAATTAAGCAAATGTCAAGAAAATCTTGTACAAGGATTTTAAAGCAGTGTGTATAGGTGACCAAACTTGTTATTAAATAAAAGTAAGAAATATTTTGTACATGCCAGTTAATGGTATTACTCAAAATTCAATGTTTAACAAAGTATTTCTAATCAGAATGTGCTGTGAAGCTTAATAGAGATCTTTTTAATTAAATAAAAATTTTGTTTAGAAAACCTCTCACTAGTAAGTTCTCAGGATTTGGAATACTCTTCACAGCATCTATAACGAAAATTGAAGAAAACTTTAGCTAGTCAACCACACCACAATCGTCTGTAATAGCACTACCTTCAGCATCCTTCAAAGGCCCTATTCTCATTTTAACATTAAACTCAGCTTGAATGAATTTAAAGAAATCCTTACTGTTAGTTTTAACATTTTCATTTACCCTTTTTTTTTAAATGTTTTATTTTTATTTACTAATATTTTTTTAACTAACTGTTTTGATTTTCTATAATCCTTGAAGTATTTCATCTTGGTAATTAACTTGAACTTTTTAAACATGTATTGTTTATTTTCAGTTCTTTTGGTGAGCTACCATGTTCTGTTTAAATGTACTTCCAGTCATATTTTTTAACTCTGTGAAACTTATCTTTAATATTTAACAACTTACAAATTTTATTACTAATGTAATACTAGAAGATAAAACTTGAAACTCACTCATTTTGGGACTAGATGAAATCTGTTGCAGAAACTTTAATTGTAAACAAAACTGATGCACAACAGTTCACCTGTAATTAAAAACACAAAGTAACAGTTTTAACTAATTTTCTAATCATTATGATATGGGTTTTCATGTGACAGTTATTTTCATTAGTAACAGGCTTAACAATAACAACCAAGTTATACAACTGCAGAAAGAGATCATGATAAATGGCTTGGTCCCTAATTTAGCAGTGTAAGACTAGAGAGAAGGCAGCTAGTCATCACCACCCACCGCCAACTCTTGAGCTACTCTTTTACTAACGAATAGTGGGATTGACCATCACATTATAATGCCCCCACAGCTGAAAAGGCGAGCATGTTTGGTGGGACGAGGATTCGAACTCGCGACCCGCAGATTGCGAGTCGAGCTCTCTAACCACCTGGCCATGCCGGGCGGCTAGTGCAGATAGCCCTCGTGTAGCTTTGCGTAAAATTCAAAAACAAACAAACAATACTAGTGAGAAATATGATAGGTGTATGTTAACTGAATATTAGCCATGAAATTGAAGAAAAATTGGGAAGTTTGAAAATGATAATGCTCCTAGGCCAGATTATATTTTTCAAGTAGTATTAAAAGAGGTTAAGTATTGCATAACTAAGTCCCTTACTAAAACTTTTTGAGAGCCTGAGTAGTGGGCTGGTTTCAGAAGAGTTGGCTAACATTTCATGCATTTCTGAGGGAGATAGCAAGCATTGCCTAGGTAATTATAGACCAATTAGTCTTACTTCTGAGGTATTAAAACTTTGTAGAAACTGATTAAAGATGCTTTGCAAAGCCACTTAACAAAGTTTACAATTTTGTTGGACAGCAATCATGGTTTCACACTGGAAAATCTTGTCTCACAAATCTTTCATCAAAGATGTCACTGTTTAATGTTGATGAGTGTAAAATTTAGTAAAAAAAATTATTTCAGTGGGTATAGGGGGGATTAAGGGTTGGTTAGAGTAGAGAAAGCAAAAGGTTGTAATAAACGGAGTTCAAACTGGATTGGAGTTACAAGTAGGGTACCTCAAAGCTCTGTGCTGAAACCCTCAATTTTTTTATATACATTGAAAATATTGACAAGGGAATGGTTAACAAATTGGTCAAATATGCTGATATTGGCTTTTCAAATGTAGATCAGCATTGGTCTGATTTTTTTCTTGCATGCTCCAGTGTTTTATTCCCTACTTAATTACACTTGGCAATATCTGTCTCGTGACACTCTCCACTTATGTCAATGCACCCAATATCTTGGTACTGTATATAAGCATCTCCTTCAGATAATATTGATAATGGGTTTCTCTGTAGTACAACTGTTATTAAAGATACCAGGTTGGAGATACTTTGAGTGTTCTTCATGTTACCTATTTGATTTTCATAAAACTAAAAAAAAACATTTCATTTGGCAAGCCAATTTTATGACATACATTCCCAGATTAATGTGTCTAACATGGAGGCAAATCAGGTCTCTCCTATCCCACCTTTCTTTACTCTGCTGGCTTCTCATGAGGCCAATTTAAATCAACTGCCTCTGGCTCCTTTTCTTCCATTGGTTCATCGATTGTATTATGCTTTGGGTGTTTCCCTGGTTGCTTTTGAATCTGCACCTTCCTTATTGGTGGAAAGGTCTGAGGATGAGTACTTAGTTCTTCCTCCATCACTTGATAATGCATTTCATGCAGGGATGTTTACTGCTCAGTTACGTGAAGGGACAGCTCTGCCTTGTCCACCACATATGTCAGAACAACATTCTTTCATCTACCACCACCATATGGAAGCATATTTAGACTCTCAGAGATTAGACCTGCTCCTGGAAAAGTGGGGTTCCAGAATGGAGTCTATGGTCAACCTGAACAGATTTTTTAGGATTCGTCTGACCCTAACTTTGGAGTTGGGACCATTGTTAGCATCCACCTTGATTTGATTGTCAGCTTCTGCACTTTCTCTAGTCTTTTTGCTGGTATGATGTTGGGATTTGTTGGATAGATATGAGTTGTTGGAGGACATTTGCCTACCTGCTGCCACCCCCTATGAGTTACATGAGACCCTTTTCTCCAACCTTTGATTTCTGTGGGCATTCCAGAGTCTTTGGATTCGAAGGTTGATGTTGCTCGTCTGCATTCATACCTGTCATCGTTGGTTTCTAGACCTTCTTCGGCTCCTACAGGGAGTCATAGTTCTGCTCCTATTCGAGTTTCCCAACATCAGCCCCTCAGTCCAATTGTACCCAGAATAGATTCTGCCCATATCCACAAAGTCCTTCCATTCAGTCACAATGCCACTAGTTATGGCACTGACTACTGTGTGCCTTTGGGGTCTGTGGGGGCTCAGCTCCTAGAATTTCTAAGCATATGGAAAACCTTTACCACAGATTCACGGGCACTGCACATCATTCAGTTCACATCTCCTCCACCATTATCCCGCCCAACCTGTAGTGTTTCCACCTCCTCAGATTTTAGAACTTCATTCCATGGCTATCAGAGATTTGTTGGTCAAGGAGGCAGTGGAGAGAGCCATTCCAGTTCTTCCTGGATTTTATTCCCATCTGTTTCTTGTGCCCAAGAAGATGGGAGATTGGCATCCGGGTATCAATCTTTCTCTTCCTAGATCCTTCAAAGTTCATGATCGAGTAATTTCTCACTCTTTGTTGGTATTTTTCACCAAGATTGTGGATGACCATATCTACACATTCCCGTAATGGAGTCATCCTGTCACTATCTCTGTTTTGTGCACAAGGATCTGGTGCTGCAGTTCAGGGTTCTGCCCTTCAGACTAACATCGGCTCTATATGTGTTCTGCTAAATCATACAAACCTTTTCTTGTCACCTTAGCCTGTGCACACACCATTCTATGGATGTCTGGCTACTGCTGACATCATCTCATTAGTTAGCAGAATGTTACACCAAGATACTGCTTTCTGAAGCAACCAAGGCAGGATTTCTTATCAGAGCCAAGACACCTCTTCTCACTCCAACACAATATATAATCCATCAGGGTGTCTTATCACTATTTCTCACTTCTATGACCTGTCAGAATTTCGATCATTGTCATGTTAAGTGAGAGTCTTGAAGGTTTTGTTGCCTGCACTAATGCCTTTAGAGATGCTGGAGAATGACTTTTTATTCTAGGCTCTCTTTGAAGGTGAGGAATCTTCTGGGAGTCACATTTAATCAGATTTGTCACATTTCTGTGTCATTAGGTGCCTGGTTGAATTGCCCACTGGAGGACATTGTGCAGACTGGTATGTGGGCTCCCCCAATACTTTTATCTCACATTATTTGTATGATCCCTCAAATCTGCTAGATTATAGAGAAGGGTGAGTATTTTCATTGCTATTTTTCAGGGTCCCTTACCTCATTTTTACATGATCCCACTCTGTGGCAAGTGTTGCCTAGGCAGGTGTGCTTTTATCAAACCAATTCCACACTAGCAATCACTAATTCAATATACTTTATCTAGGTTGCTCTGTAGAAATGAGGTGTTCCATAAGAACACCTTGAGGCTGACTGGGTGATATCACTGTACTATGCTGGACCAACACTAATAGACTATCATGAGTATAAGGGGATCCTGCCCATCCTTGCCAATCAGTGGATTGAATAAATTTAGGTCAATTTGCTTTTTAAAAATTTAGGTAACTTGGTTCTCCTATTGCAATGTTTCCAGAACACTGTTCCTCAGAGCTCCTCAACATGCATTACACCCCAAATTCTGCTAGTGGAGCTAGAGAGTCCTTACCACACCCACTTTCCAGTCACTGGGGTAGTGGACAGAGGCTTTTCTTCCAGAGTGTTAGGGAATTACTCCATTCTTGAGGAAGAGGGAAAAGTTGGGAGGATGTTGGTAGGAGAGACACCAGCCTTTGCAGGAGTCTACTCGTGATACAGGATCAGATTTGATGCTCAGCTATCCAGTTGGGTTGAGCGTGGCCCTTCTCTTTGATCAGTATTGGTTCAGTACATTGTTCGTGTAAGAGGGTCCATTGTCTCTTGTAATTCCATCCTGGGTCCTTGGTTGAGCACAGTTTGTTCCATGTCCTCCCCATGATTCCAGGGGCAAGTGAAATTTACCTTGTCCACAGAGTTGGGGAGGGAGGATGAGTGTTCATAATTCCAGGGCAGGTGAGTTCTGTTTCTTCAGTTTGAGAAAGGAATACAGGATCCCATCATTCTGAGTTTGGGGTGTTGCATTTCAGACTTCTTGAGTTTCAGGAGAAGGTTTCTTCACTTCAGTGTTGCATACCTTCTCATCATGACTCTGGTGGCTCAGAATGCAGCAATCTATGGCTACAAGTTGGGATCCCCTCATAAGTATATATATATATATATATATATATATATA
>NW_013666170.1:33222-34654 GCF_000517525.1 Limulus polyphemus | reverse complement strand
ATAAGTATATATATATATATATATATATATATATAGAGAGAGAGAGAGAAAGATTGTAGTCCAATTGCTCTATCCACCAATATGGAATTCAGGGACCACAGCCGTATAATTCCAACCAGGAGTAGTGGAACCTCGGCTTTCTGGTTGGGGCCTGGCCAGTAGTGATGACAAATCATGTAAAATTCCACCCACAGTACATGAATTAAGTTATGGGTGAAGAACATACTTGTTCTGGATGTAGTGTGGTTCCTCTACTAGGGTGCCAATCTTCTTTTGACCCACCCATGATCTATGCAGTCACTTTCTGTATAGATAATGCCCTCACTGGGCCCTCCAACTTATCAATGTGGGATTCTAGCTGTAAGTATGAGTGGAGGTAACTATGTTTTGGAAGTTAACATTTTCTTAAATCGAAAATGTATTTCCAGTAATACTTACCTCCTTTCAAACATGGAGAATGTCATGAGACAAATATTGCCAAGGGCAATTATGTGGGGTATAAAAGACTGGAGCAAGCGAGAAAAAATCGGACCAATGCTTATATGGGCAAAGGAAGAAACCCTGTCAGTCAAGTAATAGCTATAAGTGTGAGAAGAAGTAAGTATTTTTGGAAATACATTTTCGATGTAAGAAAACATTAACTTTATTGTGCAAAAGATTCTGTTCTGTGAGTTTACATTTTCTGTAGTGACTTGAATGTTGAACCTGTGTTACAGGATTTTATTATGCCCAAAGGTTCCATGCTGTTAGGTCTCAAGACCTGTGATGTACAAGTATATCTAGTGAGTTACCATAACATACAATTCAAGAACAACAAAGGACATGTTGATCTATCTTGGCCATTCAATCCACTACACTAAACTAAATTTTAAAAAAATCAAAGCCAGCCCTTATCACTCACATACTTATCGAGACTTGCCTTAAATATGCCACATTCACAATATATGAAGGCAACCAATTACAAAGGCCAACTACCCTGTTATAAAAATAAAATTGTTTTAGTTGAAGATGACTCCTACCCTGCCAAAATTTATATTTGGGTCCTGCCATTCTCACTATTATGTAGGAAAAAGATGCTGCATCAAAACTATCAATTCCCTTTGAAATTTTAAAAACCTCAATCAGATCCCTTCTAACTCTTCCTTTTTTTAAGAGAAAAAGTTTCAGAGATCTCAACCTGTTTTTCAGGGTGCATACACATCCTTGAAAGTCCTTTAAATTAAGAATGGAATTTCAAGTGCTTGAAAAGGGGCATTTTTTTTTGCAAAAGTACTTGAAAATATTATAATAGCAGAATATATTGATATATCTAACTTTACTGCATGTTGCGGAGTTGAGTGCAATAAATAAAGTCTTTTTTTTCTTTTTAGTCTACATTCATATGTTGAACAAATAAATAGGAATTTTATAAAAATTTCCATGAAATATGATT
>NW_013666170.1:4620-33161 GCF_000517525.1 Limulus polyphemus | reverse complement strand
TCTACATTCATATGTTGAACAAATAAATAGGAATTTTATAAAATTTCCTTGAAATATGATTGATTTTGATGTAGATTTTAGCTTCCAAAAAGTGCTTGAAAAGCATTCTGAGAGTGCTCAGAAAGTCCTTGAAAAGTGCTTGAAATTGATCTGAGCAATTTAGTATGAACCATGGTCTTTGTATGACAACCTTTTCATCTCCGGTATCATCCTCACTCTCCTCTGGACCTTTTATGACAATGTTGTTTCTAAGGTGACCTAATCAATACTTATACAATGAAATTAAAACCTCTTTACCTTTCAATTCATTATTTCTATAGATTCAAACTAAAATTCTATTTGGCCAACCAATAACAACAACTTGCTGCTTGGATGGCTTAGGAGATGATTACCATAACACCAAGATCGTTTTTTCTATAATACCTTTAAGATTAACAGATTCTGAACAGTCATATTAAATTTAGTCACAGAATGTTGAGTATGTTATATTAAAACAATTTTGTAGTATAAAAATCAATTCATGTGACAAATGTTGTTGATATAAAGTCATGATGGAATAGAATTTATCAAAACAACGTTTTGGCAATGTTTATCATTTCGTAGATAGCATGATGATATCAAAAACTTATTGCTTTTGGGAAAGGAATGTAAAAGCCATTTACAACACAAAATATTCATACACTTGGATCATAAATATGTGCTCAGAATTGGAACTTATAATTTTCAAAGTGTGGATAATGCTTCTACTTAATAACATTGGAAAACAAAAGAACATGGATCAACTTGGTAGATAAGGACCATCCAGAAAGAGACCTGCAACATGTTATACCCCAGGTGTGATAAGCAAAGTGTGGTGTTTTGTAGTGGCAAATGCTGTCCACTTGCCTTGGGCAACAGTACACAACATAATCAAGAAGGATCTCCATCTGGAAAAATGAAACAAGTCACGTATATATAAGTTGCTTCCATAACATATTTTTTAAACCATTGCATACATGAAGCAGCTGGAGAATGAAATGAGTACTCATGCTATTCCATATGAAAAAATAGCGGTAAAGTTACCTGATGTAGCATCTGTTAATTTTTACATGATCAGACTGTTAAAATGGGCAATATGAGATGTTCATCCTTGAACAATAGATGGCTTATGGAATGCATTCCAAGAGGAGGAGGTGTGCTTTAGACATGACAGCCTTACATCAGAGTATTTTGCAATTGAAACTATGCTGCAGGACTATTATCAAAATGTACAGTTGTGAGATCTATTAGAGCACAAAAAGAATTGGCAACATGGTGAGGCTTCAAAATTGTTTTAATACAGTATACTTAACAAGAGGGAAGAAAGCTACCCTTTACTTTGTTGCCTACAAAACACACTGTCTACATGATGTTAGATCATTTCAAATTTAAGTAATGATATACTTACAAACACTTTTTAAATGAGGAATTGGTACTGATACTTATCTGATTAAAAATATTTTTTATTGCCATAGTAAATAATTTCAAGTATTAGGTGTTTCACTGCAAGTATGGATGACTATTAAAAGCAATAATTGGCTGGAGTTATATTGTAAATTAACTAAAAAGCTAAATGTATCAATATTTCAGGGCAAAAACCTGTTTGGACTGTAAACCATTAGCATGTTAACCCTATCTTGACCGGACATTTATTTTGCAGGACCTTGAAAAATCATGGAGCAAAGTGTACTAAAACTCTGAATTTAATAAGTGTATCTTACCGAAATTTGGCAAACTGTTAGTAAACATTACAAGTCTATTGTATATAGTGAATCAGAAGTTTTAATACAGTTTTATATTTTATGTTATATCTTCTACCATAATACTTACTGTAGCTAAATCATTAGTGTACAGTAAAAATGAAATTATGATATAAAATTAACAACTCTTGTTTGTTTGTTTTTTCCTTCTTTGAATACCTCATTGTGGAACATTGTCAGTATTGTTATATTTGTAAGCTAAAATATTTGACATTATACATATGGTGTATTCTAATTTTATCTTATTATTATATGGCTTGTAACCATGTGCACAGTTTATTCATCCATGAAAAGCAACACATCACAGCAGGAACAGATTAGCAGATTATACTTAAACAACATAGCTAAATAGGCCAATTTTTTTTTCTCTAAATTTTCTTTTGAAACAAAGTTTTAAGTACCTATCAGATATTTATTTTAGAACATAAGCGATACATAACTCACTAAAATATGATGTCCAAGCACGACTATTTCAACTGGCTTTCTAACTAAGCTATAAAGAGGTTTAAAAATTATTAATGCTATGGTCATCACCTTTGCTTACACACACATCAATCACTTCTTCTGGATACCAAATTCAAAAGGACAGTTGCATTTAATTTTGGAAAAACTACCAAATCAGCACAACTCGACACAGTGATACAGGATGACATGAGTAAAACAGTATGTCTTTCTTTTCAGTATTGATACCTTATGTATTTTTATTGCACTTCTAATTTTTATTATGTTGAGAAAAAAATAAGAGCACAATTTCCTATCCTTTATTACAAATGAGTTTTTATTTCACCCGTCCAGGTACTCCAACTAATTGATAATTAAGTTTTTAATTAATTTTTGTTTGTAAGTCATGACTTTTTTTTACAGAGTTTTTCAAAATTTAATTACACTACATTATTACCACTGTATGCTATTAAAATTGGCATCAAAACATAGTTTATCACTGAAATGTTTATATTATCTAGATTTTAATTTTTTAATTTGAAAAAAAAATATTTGAATAAGTTTTTAATTTCCATCTGCCAGAAGTCACATTGACTTCTCATTTATAAATTTTGTCTCTTCCCTTACAAGGGCTTCAGTGTTCAACCCATTAGAAACATGCACCATAGATATTGATAAGCCAGAACATAAAATTTCAACTTTTTATCCTTTAGCTTTACTTAGATATCACTATTTTTGTTTAACCCACATTGACACACCCCTCTCATATTCTCTGTCTTTTAAGAAATGTCTGTAATTCTGTCTGACATTGCTATTGGACATGCTTAAATCAATAGAAAGAGAAATCAGACAATTGTCTGTTTTTTTAAGCAGTAAAAGCTGATAATTTGTTGTGAGAGCTTCATGGTTTTGTACTAAAGACATTGATACATTCAGTAATGAAATTTTTTACCATATTTATAGGTTATTTAGAATGCTAAACAAATTATAGTAGTTTTACAGGATACTAATCTAGTGTCTGATATATTTTTATGTTCTAAAATGCATATTTGATAACTACATGAATTATTTTTGGTCAGTCAACATGGTGAGAAAAAGGGTTTATGACCCCCCCCCCCCACACACACACACACACACAAACCCATGTGTGAAAAGCCTCAAGACCAAAGTAAGTGCTAAATTTTGTGGGTTTTATAGATATTTTGTATTTATTCATATATAATTTTAATAGAAGTAACTATAATGTAAAAATTTGAAACTTGTTAGGTTAGATAAGAAAACTTAAGTGTAAAAAATTAAAATATTTCTCCTCAAAGAATACATGTGAGCTCTCATTACATGATGTAACTTAATACTTTGTTAACCCAAACTTGTACTAAGCTTTCACTAGGTGGTTTATTGCTTTGCTAGCTGGACACAGCTCAAAGAGAAATAAGATTAAATGAAAATGGACATGAAGTTGTTCTGAGTTGGAGGCTGTTTAGGATAAATAATTGTAATTGTCTGTTACAATATTCAGTCGCTCTAGAAAAAAAAAATTTGTTTTCTTTTTATTTCATATTTTTCAAATTTCATTATGGATGATTTTGCTACATTTAGTGTTAGGATAGAGAAAATGAGAGACGAAGTGTAAAGTTTTCCGAAAATATTTTTTGGATATTCATTTAGGAGATTCTACAGGTTATGTAAATGAAATTAGAAAGCTGTATGGTTAAAAGAAATACTTTTATTCTTAGCATGAAAATCACCTTTCATTCAGAATGACTCGGTAAAGGCTTTGTAAATTCATAGACAAATCCTTAGTAAAAACACTTTATTAAAAAATCAGATTTTTTATGTGAAACGGACTTGTAAGGTTTACTAAAAGCTTGCCAAATTTCACGAAAATATACTTGGTATATATTTGGTATTATACACAGTTTCATGGTTACAAAGTTTTTCAGAATGACCCACCCAGACACACAGAGTTAATTGGATTAATCAATTATTTTAAGTGAGACTAATTGATTATCATAGGTATATTATTATATCAATTAACCAAGTTAGTTGCCAAAACTCTAGTTAAAATATTTTAATTTAGAAATGTATACAAACATAAATACAATTAGGAAGTGTTTTGGTAGTATTTTAGGCATAAAGAAAAACAATTTTTGATGTTTTTTAATATCAACCTCATGATTGAAGAAACTATAAAAGCAGATGTGAGTCATAGAATATATTATAGACATTGCATCTAAGATGAAGTTGTGATAATCTTCTCTTTAATATTACCTGAACTACATAGAGCTGTCAGTGAATTGTGTGTAATAAAGCAGGACCTTGTGTGCTTGTGTAGTCAAAAACTAGAAATGCATCACAGATCATAAAATTGTTTATATCTATCATTAAATTTAAAGCATAATTTGTATAGCAGTATTCCTAGTAATACCTTGACCCAATTAACAGAGTAAATTGTATTGCATTCAAATGTATTTTATTAGGTTTTGGAGTTTATGTATTAAATTACAGTTTCTCCTGACATTATTTTCATGGCAATGAAAATTTCCTTGAAAAAGGTATTACTGTGTATAACAGTATAGTTAAAGTACTCTGTATTTTTATATAGCCAGTGACTATGTGTGTCAAGAAGACCAGAAGGGCCACCATTCTGTAGACAGTTTTACAGATTTTACTGTTATTACAGACAATGAAGAAATTCCCTCAAATACAACTAGTGATGATAAGGAAAGTAATAAAAGCCTGGAAAAGCAAGACACGGCTTCTCTAAACTTGGGTGGCCTAAACCGTGACAGCACCAGAAGTGCCTTTACACCATACAGAGTAAGTTCACAAATGTTTTGTGTGGAAAAGGTTCTTAGTTAATGATGAGTACACTGGAATGGGTGGCAACTGCCTGTTGTAGAAAAAACATTGTCCCCTACATATGTTGTTTTTCCTACAACAGGCAGTTGCTACCCATTCCAGTGTACTCATCATGAATAATCTGTCCAAACAATCCATCAACAAATAATTTCTCTGACTGATATCATTGAAGTTTACTGAGAAGTAAAAGGCTATTTAAATGTATGTAGGTGGAATTGGAAAAAAATAAATCTGACTGAACTCACAGATTTTTTCACATGTTTAGTAGATGTGCAGTGAATAAAACAAGTTATTAAATTGACAGGTAATAAACTGTAATATATGAATCATATTGTTATTTAATAAGCATGTGTGATAATGTCACACTGACAAACCTACTTACAAAAGTAACATCCTTTTAAATAACAAAAGAGGAAACATTTTCATAATGTGGAGAAGACTGAAGAAATATTGTTTCATAGGTATTGTAGATACTGTAGAGTTGAACTGTTAATGAACAGCTCCTGCCTTGTTTCTTGAGTGGATTTTCTAGGCTGAGGCCTGCTTCAATCACTGTGCTTTTTTTGTTTTTTGACATGGGAATTTATGTTGAAAGAGTGGACCTATTGCAGAACTTTTGATTTGACCTCTGTAAATGTTGGTACTTGTATGATGCAACTATTTGTTGTCTGATGTCATTCATTGAGGCTGTGTTTTTTGAGAAGAATATGTCAAAATGTGACTGTTTGGAAAGTCTTGGTGACAGTAGAGGAGTGGTTAGTTTGCTTTACTGTGAAAGAGTTCTTTGATTTTCCATTTTTGAGTTGTGTCGAGGACTGGGTTGGTCGTAGTGTATTTGTAAAAGACTAAAACATGTATTAAGTTTTCATTTCTAATTTAAAAGTGCAAGAATGAAAGATATAAAAATGAGAATAAGTTTGAAGAACATGCAATGCAAGAGTTTGTTCTCAACAACTTAGTCTTTCAAAACTAATATATGTAATGTGTTGTAAAGCAGAATAGACTGAAGAAACACAGCATTTTGATTTTATTGGAAAATTTTTTCGTCTTTTTTTGTTGTTTTTTTGTAAGTAAACTTTGCCCATCAGAAGTCTTTTTGTTGCTTCCTATGTGTGGAGTTTCAAATATTTCAGCCAAAAATATAAACTCTGCCCTTTAGATTTTAATCCAAAAAGGAAAATGAAACTAATTTTGAAATTTAAATGATTTAGTTCTTCCAAAGTCTGCTTCTGCATGTTTATTTTCTAATAAAAAGAAACTAGTGTATGATAATCTTTTCATGTATTTTTTTAAGGTATGGTTTTAATTTTCAAAATAAATTTATGTTACAGCCATCTACTGTGCTAACAAATTTACAACGTGGGAACGTACAAACACAAACACCAGCAGCTTATCCTGGTAAGTTCAGTGACTTTCATGTTTATGACTTCACAAATAATAATTTGCTTCTAATAAAAATAAAAAGATGACAATTTTATTTTGCAGGGTTTTGTAAAAAATAATAATAATAATAAAAGACTCTTTGACACTCTTAGACAAAAAATGATGTTAAGTTATAATTATAGAGCTTATTGAATTGAATAAAAGTTAGTAAAGTTTAAAAAAATATTCAATATTTTAGTGAACAAAAGCCAAAAAACTTTTGTGAAAACTGGAAAAAGGAGATCAAGACTGACACCTAGAAGTTTTCTGTTGTGTTTTTACATTCTTTATTTTTGTCTGAGTGTTAGCTTGTTTCAGATTTTATTTAATCATCAAAGTCTCCTTTTTTTGGTCAGCATCTTCTATTCTTTACTTTTCCATCCTTATTATGCCATTACTTTTGTTTTTAAGTATTAACTGTCTTCATTCACTGGTAATTGTTTCAAAATTTCATTAAAATTGAATATTTTATGTATTACTGCTTTTGTATGAAAACTTGAGTAGTTGTAGGAAAAGGAAGCATTTTAAAGAGGTTACACAAGTAATAAAATATGACACTTGGAAATATTATTTAGTTTCTGACCTTTGCAGACCTAAATTGCAATTTTTATACAGACTTAGAAGTACTTTGATAAATGAAACTCAAATTTAAATAACTAACTTAACTCATTGAGATCCTTTATGTGGCTTCTAAGTATCCTTATTTTACTTCAATAACATTTACAATCTTTGTAAAGAAATTGTTAATTTTAAGAAACGTGACTTCTGTATTAACATAGAGCTAAATTAGTTAATTTTGACAAATAGCACAAGTAAGTATAACATTAAATATATTTTTTAGATCACTGGTATTTTTCAAGAACCTTAAAATAAATGTAGCTAATGTATTTGATGGTTTAAGTATTGACTTCATTGGTATTCAGTGACACTTTTTCATAGCTTTTTCCATTTTATAAAACTAACTAATACATTTATTTAGCCTTTCATTAGAACATTTTGTATTAAAGTGTTATTTGAGTAGGCTTGTCAATAAAATGGCAACATAACATATCATGAAACTAAATATGAAATTTACTCAGAGAAAGAGATATCAGATAAACACTAGAACACAGAGAAGAGAGAAGGTCAAAAACTGATAGCTATACGATGTATCTTTATTTTGCATAATTCTTTTTGGATTGTTTTCATGCGTGTTTGATATTACAGTTATGCTTTAATATCACTCCCAAATTGGTATTGTAAGTACTTTTTTCTGTTGATAGAATGGTAAAAAATCGCTGTCAGAGTGTAACAGTTTTTTATGTTGACTCATCGTGATGTAAATTTACTTTATATCATCAATGAAAAAAAGACTGAAATTATTCCATAACTGCATATGGAAATATTTGACACACTATTTTTTAATTCATCCAGTAAGCAACCTTTGAACAGAAACAATTTTACTATACAGTAAAAAAACAATCATAAAAAACACAAGATCTTCCCCAGAGAACTCTTTTTGTTCTTCCTTTTACCTTGAGAGGGCTCCTTTGGAAAATATAATGCCAGACTATAGGGAAACTTAACTAAAGAAAAGTTTTATACACCTAATTATCCAACAATACCAAAACCTTTTAATTACAATATATTGTGAAGATTTTTCTCATTAAACTAAGAACAGTACATAAGGAAATGAAAGTGCAAAAAACAAATCTTATAAGAATAATAATAAACTTGCAGTTTATTCCATACAATTAATAATTCATCTAGATCATTTCAGTGATTGAACTTAAAATATATAAAAATGATTCAACTAAAATTTAAAAATGGAAAGAATAAAAATAATAGGTAAAACATAAGGGAAAAAATGCTTACTCGTGTATTTTAACATTTTTGATTTTCCTTGTGACAGGAGTATTTGAACAACAAGGAAGCTAATATTTTGGTTAGAATCGGAACCAATTTTTTTTATCTTAAATTAAGTCAAGAAAGATTGCACCTATTTTGTTAGAGAAAAATTACCATCAACCGGTAATCCAAATAGTAAAATGAACGTTAAATCTTCGTTTTTGGGTCTTTTGAAAACTGCTGTAAGAAGTTGCAATCTCCCATTCAACTCCAATGACTGGACTAGCACCACTATAACCATTAAAGGTTTTGTGTTTGTCAGGTTTTATGTATGGGCTGGATCCTTTACAGTAGGTGTCTGTGACTTGTTGGTGATAAATTTCAACAATAAATAAACAGCACATAGTCCTTTTGTTTTAAAATAATATATTAAAACAAGTCAAATGTATATACAAATGTTTGTTACACTGTTGGTTATCACAGTTGTATCCAGAGCTTTAAGTAACGGTTTCCTTTTTGTTCAAGTCCACACAAGCTGGTTCAGCTACTTCAGAATACAATTTGACAAGACAAATTATTCTTCTGTACTCTGTTATTATTATACAATCTGTGATAATTTCACTGTAAAATCACCACTATAACTGTTAGTTACCACAGTTGTATCTAAAGCTTTCAAAAATCGTCTTTTTTTTCTTTTTCATCAAAGTCCACACCGTCTGGTTCAATTACTTTAGTACACAATTTGGCAAGATGAATTATTCTTCCTACTCTGTTGATACAATATAATATGTGATAAGTTCACTTTAAAAATTGCCACTATACATTCTTTATAGCTACACTCACAATCATACAGTCTAGATCTATATCTCAAACTACATTTTGGATGTGTATTTATTGCCCGACAAAGGCCTAGAACTTTCTACACAATATGCAATATTATAATGCAATAATACTCAATTAAAACAATGGGAAAAGTTTAAAAGGTTCTAGTAACATGAGTTAATAATATAACAACCAGCAATTCATAACTAATGAACTACACAACATATCATTCAAAAACAGTTTTGTAAGCAAGCTTGCGATAAAGTATTACTTCTAAAAATATATCAATTTAACACTCGCATTAAATTGAAAGAGTCGTGACATTTGCATATTTATTTTTCATAATCCACAGTACTCTGTCACTCAAAATCGACACTCTATTATGTTATATCACTGACTTGGAGTAATGTGACAACATAAGCATTGAAGTCTCAATAAAGCCAAACGCATTTAAATCTTAATAGAAAGACATTTATTTCTGTTACACCCCAAATAATGGTTTATTTGAGATATGAACTAAATATAATATTTCAGACTGGTATCTGGGTTATGACAGGAAAGAGTTTGAAGATAACCAAACTCATAACAAAAAAAAAACATCAGGTATTTTCTTTGTAACCTAGAGGATAGCTCTCAATATAATCCATCACAGAAATCCATTATTACAGACATTGGTTTTATTATTTTAAAGTTCAAGATGATAGTTTCCATATTCAACAGTTTGCCATGATGAAGAAAAGAAAATAGTAGCTAAAACATTCAACTTGGTCAAACTTGCAAAACCAAATCTGTTGTAGTTGAGCTATAAAAATATGGCAGCAAACTCTTGAAAACACTAATAAAATTAACCTGTTAGCATTCTGAAATCTACTTCTATTTACTTACTTTACTTTTATTAATAAGTCCTTGTTCTATATTTTGTTTTTGTTTTCACAAGACATTTTATTAAGTGAATTACTTTGTACAAATTTTCCATAACCTTGTTTTACCTTAAAAGTTATCACTTTTGTTTTTGTATTACGTAGGTATCTAGGTGACTTGGTTTGTACATCTATGTGTAATGTAAATAGCCAAGACATTGTAAACTATATATATGGTACTATGGTCTGTCTGGTCGATAACAATCTGTAGTTACTCTCTATCTAACTTAGTTGTATATTCCTTCACTGTTTAATCAGCTATATTGGGGAAAAAGTCATAAATATGAAGTAAGGAAGTGCATTTAGGATGAAGAAATATATATATAGCTTTTATTAAAGTATCTCTAATTTCTGGGGCTACCACCATAAACTCACCATTGGATTTTCAGAATGACCCCCATACCCACTATTTTTTCTATTTATTGTTAAATACAAGTGGAAATTATACTGCTGCATGATCTGATAGAACTTTGGGTCAGCAAATATTTTGAGTGAATATCCATTTGATTAGTTAGAAAAGTGCTTTACTAATATTGGCTAGTGACATAATCATTTAGCTCTGTTCATAAAAGTGCTTGTTATTGTTACGTACATTGGATTTACTTCCAGTCCGGATGGTTTTAGTATAGGTTAGAGCTTGTGGCTCCTGCTTCTGAAATACCATAGAAGATTGGTGCCCTATTTAAAAAAAACAACAAAAAACTAACAATATTAGACTTAAGAATTAGCCTATTTTGTGAAAAGATAGAACTGGTAATCAGGTACTTTGTATAGATAAACAGTAATTGTAGGAGTTGATAATTGGTAAACCTTTTGACTCAGTTATTAAAAGTACTTGCTTTCCGTCAACATTTTTTTCTTTTAGATGAAAGGGAAAATCTTGAAAGGTGTTTCAGATAATTGCTGGTTGTGCCAGACATCCTTTGATACCTGCAGTCCCCATGGATGGGACAAAATTAAAGAGGCCTAAAACTCTTTGTCCAAATAAATTTAAGTCTGATTAATTTTTTAATCCCACCACTTTCCACATTACTCCAACCAAACTCCCTAATTACACACCTACTGTTTGTGGTCTATAGAGATGTTATGAACTGTATTGTGCTTATTGTTACTGTTCTTTCTTTCTTTTTTCTTTTCTTCTTCTTCTTCTTCACTGGTTATCCTTATAGGGACCTAAAACACTTTGAAATGAAATCAAGTTCAGAAATATAGAAACCACATATACATATGTATACAATATTTAAATTTAAATTGAATTCAAAGTAATATTCTTTGTTTATAACAAATATGCTATTTGTAAATATTATTTTGGCACTAATAGGTGTATTACATGCATTGATCCTCTGATGTCCTGTTTGTTTTTGTACTGGTGGGTTTACATATTGCATCATACTAAGTAATTTTATGTTTTTGCATGTAATAAAACCCACTTTATAGAACTGACTACACAAAATTAGGGGAAATTGCTCATTTTCTATGTAAAATACATAGAAGACCTTTTCTGTGATTAATGAGCAATTTGATATGTAGTTAGTTTTAAAAAATTAGTTTAAAGAGCTGATGGAATCGCTTCAGTAATTATAGAGTTAAAGTATATGTATTACGTGTGTTTATATGGAATTAACATGTCTTGTTATATTGTTTGTTTGTTTATAACTCCTTTCAAATGGGAACTCAATAATTTATTTTACAGAGGCTCTAAAAAATGTAGACTCGCAAGCTGCGGATCACGGTTTCAAATCCACATCACACCAAGCATGCTCACCCTTTCGGCTGTGGGAGCATTATAATCAATCAATCCCACTATTTGTTGGTAAAATAGTAGCAAAAGGAGTTTGTGGTGGATGATGTTGACTAGCTGCCATCCTTCTAGCCTATCACTGCTAATTTAGGGATGGCTAACACAAATAGCCCTCGTGTAGCTTTGCAAGAAATTCGAAACAAACAAACAAACCAAACCTTAAAAAATGCAAAGAATGCTCCTTGGTTGTGAAATATCACAGTTTAAAAAAAAAATATATCATTCAGACACTTAATACTAAAGATAGAGAAATTTGTTTTGTAAAAAATTGAAAAAGAACTTTTTTGAGACTTCAGTATAAATCTGTATAGTAAATACATGGTTAAGGTATTTCACCTATAATTAATATCAAGAAACTAAAGAAAGGAATGTATACTTCACAAAATACATAGATATTTATTAACTCGAAATTTTTAAGGTTAATCTAAGATTGAGGTTACATAATTTATAAAAAAAATATTGTTTTATGGTTATTATTTTGGTTAAGTTTTAAGACCATTGTCTTTAATTTGTATATGTTTATATACATCTGTATGTGTATATTTTGTACTTTGTAGTAAGCTTTTAAAACTGGATTAATTCGTATTCATTATGTTTAGAACGAACTGTTCATCAACTTGCAGCTCAAGGAGAACTTTTTCAAGAGCACATCACAGGTAAGTTTTAGATTTATTTAACTTGTAAAATATTAGAACAAAGTACATATAGGCCCCGACATTTGTAAAATGCAAGAGAAATGTAACCAGCCCTTGCGAAACAGTACACGAGGACTGTTAGCTGGTTGATGCCATATCTTTATTCTTTATTTACAAAACTGGACAATAAAAGTTGATTTGCATTGACTGAAATGTACTGTTTTTCTGTTAATGAACCTGTGGTTGTATTTCAAGGGCAAAGTAAGGATAAGAGGCAAATATAAGACTTGGTATATTAATTTGATGAATAAACAAGGTAACAATCAATAAAATTTTTATATCCAGTAAAACTGGAAAATTATATCTCCTTAAGAGTCTGACACATAAGATCTCAACTAGAATCATATGGTAATTACTCTTTTGTAGCTTACAGACAAGAGAAAAATGATTAGATTTTTACTAGGAAATAAAGCATCAGTTTCATTATGATGCCGTAGCTCTTCTTGATGATTACTGCTCTCTATATGTGTAAATTTTTGCTTGCCACTTGTCTCGCTCTCTCACCTACCTCCACGTGTTTGCATGTGTCATAGCTGCATTGTAGCATGCAACAACCCTCCACCAATAAGAGTGTGACACACCCTTCTAGCACAACTGATTCCCTCTATACTGTTGAACCCAATCATCACTTCTCGATTTGGCACTTTAGTGTTCAGACGTATAGCTCGCCACTACTTTGTACTTTATTTTTTGCAGGTTTTGTGCTTGGTTTTCTTAAATTTTCATTCGATTTTTTTTGTTTATCTTTTCTTTGATTTTCTATTTTACTTTCAAGATAGTTTAACGTTTGATTTTGTGGCCAACTCTTTTTTAACATGAATTCCTGTATTACTATTACCACGACTTCAATTTTTACCAATTCTAACTGCTGTTACTATGGCTTCAGGAATGACCTTATCTGCAGAGGAGGTTTGGCTCTTATCTGCCATGAACTTGAGTCTTCCATGCAGCCTGAAAGTTCTCTTGAACTTTGACCAGTTATCCCATTCCCAGGGGAGGATGGTCAGGATGATAAGGATTTTGACAGCTTTTTCCCCCTCCTTACTTTGCCATACAATCTTGATCTATGCCTTTAGATATGCCTCAGCCTTTGTCTGCTTCCCTGGACATGGTGACATAGGTTTGTTACATTTTGTCTTTATCCCCTCCTACCATGGCCTGGATGCTTCATTCCCAGTGATGCCAGGTTTTAGACTGGAGTTGACCCACAGATTTGGGTCTGATGCACCCTAGCCACTCTACATTATTTGAAAGTCCACTTTCTTGGATGTGCTTTTTTGCAACACTTTTCTTCACTCTGGGTAAAGAGTATATTTGGTACAGATATGGTGTGATCTCCCATGAGTGTTACCCTATCCACTGAGGTTTCACATTCCATGGGCTCTCTTTGCTTCCCACCCATCTTCCCAACTTCTGGTGCTTAATTTTTGCCTAATCTTGAAGTGGTGATTGGGTTTTACAGTATAGAGGGAGTCAGCTATGTTAGAAGGGGTCTGATGCACTCCTGTTACTGAAAGGCTGTCACATGTTAATTTACATGCTACAATGCAGCTGTGTCACATGCAAACACATTGGAGGTAGGTGGGAGTGCAAGGCTAATGGGAAGCAAAAATGTGTGCATATAGAAGACAGTAATCTTCAAGAAAAGCTATTATGTAAAAAGAGGTATCTATCGGAAATACATTTTCAGTGTCAGAAAGTGTTAACTTTCACTATTTATTCAAAAATTAAAAGTCACAAAATTGCATAAACACACATCTCATAAAAAATTTACTTAAATTGAAGTAAATCTATTTGCATAGTTATTTGTATGTACCAAGATCTTTTGTCCCATTTGTGTGTAACTTTTAGCTCAAGGAGCATCTTCAGTCATTATCATTATAGAAGCACATGCTCCCAGAGATCCTTAGTTTTGACTCCATTCATGTAGTACTTGAATTGTTAATTTTTGGCGTCTTATAAAAATGCTCTGCAAGTGGTTTTAAACACTCAGTTTTCCTGGCAGTTTTACCCCAGTTTGCTGGATCTGTCCAAAATATACTTTGATATAGTTCACTATCAAATGGGGAGAATCTTCATTCAAGACAAACCTGTACACTTGGAATGACTGTAATTCTCAGTTTTATTAGCACAGTCTGCTTTGTTCCTTAGACTGTAGTTGACACTGACAGTACTATATTCTCTGTTTTATTTTTATAGTGCCTTGCTTTAAGCAAATTGCTCTTAAGATTCCCGGAGCCTGATTTCATTTCCAGTTCAAAAGATTTTCACAGTGTGTGCCTGAAGTTTCTTCCTTGAGTTCCTGTAAGGCATTCTTTGCTTTTTCTACCATAGGCAGTATCAGATATCATAAACTGCTTTCTTTTTCAAGCTGCATAGACAGAACACAACATGTATCCAGCACATTTTTGTACAAGCAACATTTTAACAGAAAAGTGAAGTCCTTCATCCTTCTTAAGAGTACTTATAATTTAACCAATACTACTCTCTCCTTGCAACTGACCAGATAATTCTCTGTTGCTTGAGCAAGAAGTACCCAATTACTCAATAAATGATTTACTTCATGTCTAATGTATGCAATAAGTCTTGTCCCATGCAATTTGGGAAAATTAAAATTCTGCACAACAAATGTACTGGAAGTTATCTCAAAGTGCCTTTTGAACTATCCAGATCATTTTAATACACCATATATAGTTGTCATGAGGTCTTTCACATCAGTAAATGATTTTCATACACTGTCTTTCAATGCCAGTTCAACTCTATGGGAAACACAGTGAATGCCAAAGGTGATTGTCATTTTTCAGTTTTTGTTAGCAATCATTATAAACTTCAGTATTAAGAGATACTTCATCAGCTGTAGCTGAAACTAGCAGGTAAGTGTATTTCTCTGCTGGAATTGAAACCTTTCCATCACCTTTGAATACATCATCAATGCTCCTTTTTAGGTTATTTGCATTTACATTGCCAAAGTTATCAATGTCTTATAAGGTAATACAGAAATAAATTGGTATACCTTGCTTCACTGTTCTAATAAAATCGTTTCTTTTCCAGAGCCAATTTTTCTTACCGGACTGCTGTCACTATGCGCTGAAGCTATTACTGAACATACAACCACTGCTACTATATCACTAATGGCTTCTGCAATAATGTTAATAAGTTCTTCCTCTCTATTAGCATTATCAAAATTCGAAATTGGTTGTATCCCATTTTGTTTTTGCTCTTTAACTAGAGTTTTAAATGTTGACAGAGGCTGTCCATCCACAGCAAGCATGTAAACTGTTTTAAGAAGCTTTCTGTATGCCACCTTAGCTTGTGTATGTACAGCTGTGTTTATCTGAGATTGAAGAGGGATACTGGAAGCAGTACCACTGGTACTAGGAAGAGTTTTCTCATCATGTTCAAGCAACCTTTTAAAGCCTTAAAAGCACAAATGTATAAATCATTCATAACGTACATTATAATAAAAACAGCAAAGCTTTAGTTAATAAAATAACTATACAGTAGAATCTATGTAAAAAATAATCCTAATGACTGATAATACAGAAATTTACACCAACATATGTATAGGCCTGCCAGTTAAAAAAAAATAAAAAATCAATAAACAGATAATACTGTACATAAAATATAAACATTTAATTATGTTTAAATTCATTTGTAAATAATAAAGGCCACAAAACCAGTTCTTTGATTACCTTATTGTATGTTCACTTGTCACAAATAACCAAATTTAAAGTTTGCACCTAATTTGAAAATCAGTTAAATTATCAAAAAAAGTTGGGTCTTGGCCAATAACTTGTAAATGCATACAAAGTCAATAACAACTTTAATGTAAAATAAGCCTAATTAAATTGTTGAATTTGTCTAATACACTAAAAATTGTCTTGCAAAAACCATTTTTCCTCCGCTGTGTGTAGATGCTTGCAGTTTGCATACAAGCAAAGGTCTATACAGGTAATGTGTCAGGTTTATATAGGGCTGCGGATTCTTTTACAGTAGGTGACTGTGACTTGCTGGCAATAAATTTTAACAATAAACGTAAAGCACATAATCGACTTGTTTTAAAATAATATATTCAGAATAACTTGGACGTATGTACAAAAACTCGTTACACTATTGGTTATCACCATTGTATTTACAACTCTAAATCTCTTTTACCTCAAAAATCCACTTAGGCCAGTTCAGTTACTTTAAAACCAAATTATTTCTTCTGTCCTATTTTATCACAACATAATAGTGGGTTACCACAGTTGTGTCCAGAACATTAAATAACTGTCTCCTTTTTCTCAAAGTCCACACAGGTGGGTTCAGTTACTTTAGAACACTCTTTGACAAGACAAGTTATTCTTCTTTATCTGTGTTATTACAATATCACAGTGAAACGTCCATTAAATATTGTCCTTTACCACTAAATTAACAATCACACATTCTAACTTCACTTTCACTAACTCAACATTTTCTGACTTCTTTAGAAATTGCCCATCACAGCTGAACTGCCTATCACTCAGTCTAAATCTATCTCTTATTATCACTTAACTTGCTTTCTTTTCTTACTCTCTGTATCTGCACATGTTTATAACACACATGACAGAAAAATCTAGAAATATCCAGCCCTCTAGTGACAATATTACACCCAGTGGGAATAACTTCAAAGCTTTGAGTAAGATGACGTCAACAATATAATGAAAGCCTAATACAATAGTTAATCTGTATACATAACTTGTACAGAGCTACGTAACAAAACTTGTCATAACTATTGCTTTTAAAACAATCAACCTTCAACACTCTTGTCATGAAAACTGAACAATCATAAAATATTAAGTCAGAAAATAAGTTAAATAATAACTCTTATAGTAAACACTTGTATATCCAACACAATGTTTGGGTTTACCTTTGAATCAAAGGCAGTGTTATAGTATAAAGACAGTAAAATGTAGGTAGTTGGTGATACATGTTTTATGTGTAATGACAAACAATGAAGAAATGTCATTATAAATTTGTGTAATGAGTACAAAAACAAGATAAGATTATACATACCTAAAGCAATGTGTATATATATATATATATATATACACACACACACACACAGATATACTTGTCCACCTCATGCCGACTGTACCCTTTAACTTCTTTTAGATCCTTTGTACTGTTTTTAGCACAAAAATTGCACCAAATTTTTGTTACAATGTCTTTTCCTAAGGTGTCCTTTGATGAAGAAAATCCAATTTGTCCACCAAAATTCCATTTGTTGAATGTTGACAACAAAACAAAATTTTGCTGGCTAGACTCAGACGTGTTTACAATTGAAAGTGGAATCAGAACTGAACTTTGACAATTTCTGACCACTGTAACAGTACAGCCCTTGCAGCTTTGTGTCATGCAGAAAATCAAAGTAGTTCATTAAAGGCAACTTAGGTCATGATCAAACTTATTAAAGCTCTTCTTGTTCTGAATTCTCTAATAATTTTGTAATTTAAACCTTAACACAGTGACTTAATTTTTCAGTTACAAATATTAGATGTTTATATAATCCAACAACATAGTTCAGAAATATCATATTACTGTGCTTTTAAAATCACTAATCTAGGCTAATTAAAGTTAAAGTACTGGATAGCAACCACCAAAATCACACAAAATTATCTGTGAGTTTGACCTGTGAAAATAAACTACAGCTGATTGCATGAACTGTCAGGTTTTGAATATGGGGCTGTGGATTCTTCACAGTAGGTGTCTGTGACTTGTTGGTGATAAATTTGAACAATAAACTGACAGCAAACAATCCACGTTTTTAAAAATAATATATTCAAAACAAGTCAAACGTATATACAAAAATTCTTTACACTGTAGGATATCACAGTTCTATCTGGAACTTAAAATAATTATATTTTTTTCGTCACAGTCCACACAGGTATGTTCACACACTTTAAAAT
The DNA here is from genome assembly GCF_000517525.1 of Limulus polyphemus. Classification (NCBI taxonomy): domain Eukaryota; kingdom Metazoa; phylum Arthropoda; class Merostomata; order Xiphosura; family Limulidae; genus Limulus; species Limulus polyphemus. The sequence goes on along the minus strand of NW_013666170.1, from coordinate 14,666 downwards.
GCACTTTGACAAGGCAAGTTATTTCCCTTTATCTCTGTTATTACAATATCAAAGTGAAACTCACTTTAAATATTGTCCGTTACAGCTAAACTAACAATCACGCAGTGTAACTTCACTTTCACTAACTTAACATTTTCTGACTTAATTCCTTTAATAACTTCTTTAGAAATCACCCATCATGCTAAACTGTCAATCAGTCAGACTAATTCTGTCTAATTATCTCTCACTTAACTTGCTTTCTTGACTTCCTTTCTGAATCTGCACATATTTATAGCACACAACAGAAAAATCTACAAATATCTAGCCCTCTAGTAGTAACAATATTACACATAATGAGAAGAACTTGGAAGCTTCGAGTAAAATAATGTCAACAACTGAACTACACACACGAAATACGACTCAAACCGAGTTATGTAACAAAATTTGTCATAGCTATAGCTCTTAAAAAAATTAACTTTTAACACTCTTGTTATGAAAACTAAATAATCATTAAATATTAGATCATTAAATGAACTAAATAATAACTTTTACACTAAACAGTCTTGTATGTTCAACATGAATAGTGAGCACTAATAAGTTCTCACAAGACCCATTTTATTGGTGCTCATGAGCATCAGTGCAATGACACATATCAAACATGAAGGCCTGGTTACATTTCATAATTGGAAACCAAAGCTTTTGGACACATTAAAAGACAACATATGGAGACTAAGTAAAAAAACTGTGTTTAGTCTGCAGTAAACTTTTCTGTTGCTCATTATTAATATGTCATCTGGTGGGACAGTGGTAAGTCTTCAGATTTACAATTGTAAAATCAGAGGTTCAATTTCTCTTCGTGGACACAGAAAATAGTCGGATGTGGCTTTGCTATAACAACACACACACACATTATTAATAATTTTCAGTTACAATTAACCAGAATAATTCCATTTGAAAAATAAACAAAAAATTAAATATATCATCTAGCCAAAAGTAGTACATTTATCCTGATTATATAATTGATTAATTGTCACATTTTTTTCAATTTCATTGAAGTATTTTTTAGTATGCAATTTTGATTTGACAAATAAGTTCTGTATGTCCATTTAATTTTGCCTTCTCTGTTGAAATTTAAAAAAAAAAGGATAATTTTTCAGTATATTTCTAAATAGTGTACGCTATGAATTAATTAATTTTTTTTCCACATCTCCATCAAACACAGGTGAAAATCAGAATCAGATTGATGAAAGAGATGATAATGGTTTAACACCAGTTGCCTGGGCCAGTGCTTATGGACAGTTAGCTACAGTGCGACTATTACTGGCACACAGAGCCAATGCCACTATAGTTGGACATCATGGAGAATCACCACTTCTCTTTGCAAGTGCAAATGGCCATTCTCACATTCTTCGGGAACTTTTTAATGAACATGTAGATATAGAACATGTTGATGATGTAAGCCTTTTAATTTTATTCAAAGTATATGTATATGTCCACAATCAAGCACAAATTGTTTTTAATTAAACACTTAGATTCTCTTAAACACATGTTGCCATAATTTTTTTTGTTGTCATATATTCTAAAACATTCCAAGTCTTTAAGGCTGAATAAAAAGTTTACTTATATTAAGCTTACATTCATTAGCTTATTAAATCTCTATGCTACTACTATCTTATATTTCAACTGATTCTTTAACAGTGTTTCCATGTAGAAACTTAGAAAAGTATTGTAATAACATGTTAAAAACGTTTAAACTATATAATGAATATTTATGTGATCTGCCCTCTGACAGACCAACAGTAAATCTAAAGGATTCTAACTCTAAAAATTGGTACCCACAGTGAGCAGTGCGCAGATAGTCCATTGTATGGGTTTTTGTTAAACAACAAACAAGTTGTATTATCTAATATTATTCATAAATATTGACCTTTTTAAAGGTTAGTATTTTATGTTTGAATAGATTTAAAATTGGAGAGTTTAGTAGACTTTGATAATAGTCACTTTTGTGATTATGGTGTTTAATGCCCTTGTTCAGTAATTTGTGATATTTCATCACAGCAAGACTAATAATAATTTTACTTACATCTTTACTGGCACTCTATGAGTCTCAGTAAGAAAGGTTTATTATAGCATTTCATGACCGGAGGAGCTCTAGTATTGAGCAGAATGCTTCATCACCAGAAGCATGCCACATTCAAAGTATGCACTTTAAATGCTGTTATACACCTTATTGAAAATATGTGTAGAGCCAGTAAAGAAAGTTGGGAATAGAATTATTATCAGTTTTAGTATGATACAATAACACAAATTATCAAATACTAACTCATTTTTGTTCTGGAAAAATTCTTATCTAGATGTTAATAAGCAGTGCTCATGAGAACTGTGAATGTGTTCATTTCCAAGTGATGGAATAATATACAGTTGCATGAAAGATACTATTAAAATAGTTATGAATTATTACGAAAAGTATTTCTGCATTTTAATGTCTTATATAGGATGGAAATACAGCATTAATGTATGCTGCATTCAACAATCACCCTATGTGTATCCAGGAATTACTTAATGCAGGAGCTAATATAACTGCCAGAAACAATGACTTGCATACAGCATATGAAATAGCTGTTGCTCGAGGAAGCAAACATGGTGAGTTTTTAAAATTTATTTTTATAAATAAGATGGAATATTCTCAAAACAGAATAGAAGTTTCCATAATATGTATTTTAAAATTCAGTAATGTTTAGCAAAGTGACTGTATGTTAATTATGAGCTTATTAACATGCTGTTAGTCTCCACTTCTGTTAGGAATGTATGCTGTTTCTTTATTGCTAACAGTGCATACTACCATGATTCATATTGAAGTATTTCAAAATTTTCTTTTTTTGCTTTATTTGTTTTTACTTTGTATAGGAATGTTTGAGATGCACTTTATAAATCCAACCATTCAGTTAATCTTGAATAACTATTATAAAAAGGTTCTTCACTCAGTAGTAGAGCTCAACATAAAGTTTATATAATATGCATATATATATGTGTGTGTGAGTGTGTGTATATATAGAGAGAGAGCTATACATAAGGAATTTTATGAAAAAAGTTCACATACTTTACTATATCTAAACTTGAAAAGCATGAACACTTTTCTGGCTATATGGTGTAATGAAACAGGTTCAAAAATAGTTCATCAATCATTTCTGAATTAAAAGCTTCCTTAATAGTGGCTTATAACAAACAAATGATACATGCAGTCATGTTTTGTGGTTTTCCCTGGCTTTGAACTTAACATGAAAAATACTAAAATTTTCCTTAAGTAACATTGCTATTTGTGTAACTTCATTTCTTCTTTTTTTGTTTGTTTACATGTCTTGGAGGTATTTCGTAAATTAAGATGTCAAAACTCCATCTTTTCAGCTTATTATTATATTATGCTTAGTAAAAATATTCATTTCACAGTAATTTTAAAAAATATTAATAAATCAAGCTATGTGATAATTTATGATACTTTGTTGTTCACACATGAAAAAGAAAACTTCTTCCAGGACAACATTTTTCTATCAAGACACATGCAATAAACAACTTTTAACAGTTCCTTGCTACCAATAAGTATATAATTATGAAACAAAGGAAAAAGAGACAAAGATTATTAGCACTTTATTGTTAGCAATCCTGATATAACACCATTTTCATTAACAATTGTTTCTTCTTTGTGTAACCTATAGCATATTTGAATGAAATTTAGTATGTATGTTTTCAATAAGTTTTAATAACTTATTTTTTAACATTTGTTTTTTTCTTCTCATATTCTAAGCTGATGGCAGTTTAGTTTTATATTCTGATAATGTTTTCCACTCTTTTAATAGTGTTTTATATTTATAGCTGGTGGCAGTTTAGTTTTATATTCTGATAATGTTTTCCACTCTTTTAATAGTGTTTTATATTTATAGCTCAACAAGTCCTGGAAAAATATATGATGGAAATATTGCTGAAGTCTTGACAAGAACAAACAAAATAAATGAAATTTTTGTAAAAGTGTTTACAACAACATTTTACTCCACATTTTATAAGCAGTAATTGTAAACTGCTCTTAAACAACAGTTCTCACCAACAATAAAGTATGAAGTGTGCTCTAAAACTACCCAGTTAGAGAATGTATTTCCATATTTTGGGATTCTGATTTTAACTTTGTTCGCCTTCACTGTAAAAATGTGTGCAACAATTCTTATGTTCAACAATTTTTCTCATCTTGTGAAATACCAATAACTCTTAACAATCAAAAATACACAGCCGAATGATACTTTTCCCTTGGGATGTCAGTTTTTGAAACAACATTACAACACCTGTGGTAGTACCAGTAATACACTTTTCTTTGACTTAAAGAAAGTCCACAGTATAAGTAAAGATGTGACACAGCATACTCTTTTTCATAGTAATACAGCTACTTTCCTCATTAGCTGAAAGTACTGCCATCTGATATGAAAATAGTTAGTAGCATTTTACTTGTACAAAGGTCTCATTTTTAAAATATACTTTTTCATAAAGTGTTTATAATAGTGGTTATTAAATTTGTCTAAATTATATGTATACTGTGAAAGTAACTAGTGTATTGGAAACATATTGAGAAACCATTGAAAATATTACAGACAACATTAATGCCTATACAAATGCCTCCTCATTTAGTTAAGGGCCTCAATAACTTACTGGAAAAGTTAAAATTATTATTCACTGATAATAATATTACTTTTTCGTTTTTAAAGGTGAATTTGATGTTGATCCTATCTTTAGAAGAAAACTATACATTTATAAGGTAAAATACTTAAGTAAAAACTTTATATACATTACAACTTTAAATGTATACATAATTGAGAATAATAGTTATAAACTATTCTGTGTGGTCCATAGAGCTGATGACATACTTTAAATTAATATATTAATCAAAGATCTAACACTTTTAAAATTAGTTAATTATATTTTTCTTCACTATACATAGGGTTAAGTAAATTATATTAAAACGATTTTGGAGTCTCATCTAATTACAGTCTTACCTTGCCACCTCTAGTCATGCTTTATCTGACAGATATGGATCTTGACAATAGCCCTATGGTACAGTTTTCATTGCAAAATGTTCTGTTGTAAGGCTCTCATGTCCAAAGAACTCCACTCCTTCCTGTGTTTTTTCTATAACCAAATGATGGTTTCTAGCACCCATTTCAATAGTTGTACACACAGGAACACATAGGCACTGCATCCAGTGACTTGACCAGTATGTCTTCATGTATAATAGGATGAATACCCTTTTCATTCTTCAGCTGCTTTATACCAGCTTTGGTTTTACTTGACTTGCTGATTTGCATTTTCAAAATTTTTCTAATGTAATATACTGAGCCCTGTTTAAACTAAAATTAACAAGCATTTACAAATACCACATTTAAACTAGCCAAAACTAAGGCACAATGTTGTTGATTTAGTCTCAGAGTTGATTACATTTTTGTGGTCCAGTTTATATATCCTTCTAAGGATTATAATGGTATAAAATATCTTATACGCACACAGTAATTATCAATAAATCTATTCTTAATGTAAATAAACTGTAAATCTATGAAATGTCACCATGGGAAAGCTTTAATTAAAGCTTAATATTTCATATTAATTTCCTTTTATAAAATATTTTATATTAAACTTAATTGTATGCTGTATACATGTTTAGTTGTTGATAAGAAAGATGTGAAATTATAGAACTCCTAAGAAAATAAAGTTATAAAAAACATGATGCTTGTCTTCTTTTTTCCCTTCTCTCATATTGAGAAGTATGTTACACGAAATTAGCCACTTGCTTATATAGTCATGAAAAATTGGTTTTGTTTGTTATAGATAGAAATCATAATACTATTCCTTTGTGTAATCAACACAAACCTACCTTAATTTCTTTTAACTTCCTTTTTTTTCTTTCACCTTTGTGTTGAATAACCTAACAATCTTTGTAATGTTATTGTTTGCTATTGTACTATACTTATATGACTAATTATTCACAATAATCAAATTGAATTCACTTGGGATGGGCATGGACTAGTGGTTATCTTGTTTGGACTTTGAACCCGGAGGTTCTTGTTTCTTTCGTTGTTACTGCAAAAATTGCACTCTGCAATTTGGGACCATGGTTGTGCTCAGTAGTGTAACTTGGAGGAGACAAGCCAGATAGCTATCTCAGGCAGAGATCCAGTTATTTTAACAGATATTTCTGGACTAAATCTGATATGATTGAGGAAAAATCTCTCGTATATTTTTATTATCATAAACAGGATTGTTTTTATCTTACAATTACATAAGGTAGGGGAACCAGTTTGTCAAACTTTTCTTCGGCACAAAAATACCTAATTGGGTCTGCTATAAGAGTAGTTGTTAGGCCCCACTACTTAGTCAAACAAAAGTAACCTAACAGTTTGCACCAGGTGTTGTTGACTAGCTACTTTCCTCTATTTTATCAGCTCAAAATTAGAGGCAGCTATGCACAGATAGGCATTATGTAGCTTTACATGAATAAATGTATATAAACAAACTTTCAATACCCATTTGTTTAAATTTTAATTTCAAACTGTACTATATGACAATGGGTCCAATTGTTTCTATATTAATGATTTATTCACTCAATATTCAGTCTCAGTTTATTTAGCCATATTTTTAAGTGTTTAATATATCTAACTAAACTAATGTTAACATGCCAGTTCCTTTAAGTTACATAATTGACATTTTAACTTAAAGTTCATAAGAATGTGGGAAATTGTCTGAATGTTATTATTAAGTAGCACAACTATCAGATGTTTTAAAGAAGTGTCTATGAGAAATGCCATTTATCCTTAATGAAGAAAAGTACTTTTAAAGGGGCTAAGATTATTGGGTTTATTTTCTGATGCTAATTTCTCTTTTGATCTTATATGCTTTTCAATATCATGAGTGATGCCTACCAGAAGTCGTGGTTTCTAAGACAGATCCATGTAATTTTCAGTTGAATCATTTTGTTATCTTATAAGAAATAAAAAATAACGTGGAATTTTTTAGTGTGGCAGTGCTACAGGTTATAAGTATTTGTAGACATCACTTATCACATGATCTTTATCATGATGACTTGATTTTAATTTCCTCATATGAATGTTCATATCAGTTTTATGTATTACATGGCTCTTTTGATTTGTAAACATTGATTTGTATCTGTATTTGTCTCATGCACAAAACGTTTGATGTATGCACAATACATAAATTTTACTTTCTTTGTTAAAGATAAAAAAGTTTCCTTCATAGTACACTTCACTATTCAAGTTCATATTTATCAAATGATTAAAACCCTATAACCAGAGAGCTTTCGAAAGGTAAACCTTTTGGTTTCAGGGACAAACTGGGAATGGTAGTGTAACTGAATGAGTGATATATAAAGGGAGTTGGGTGATGTCATGAAGGTCACCTGGGCTTCCAGGAAGTGTTTTTAAATATTTTCCATTTCTGGTGCAATATGGCCAGAAACAAGAGCATTATGTAAAAAGTATTAGAAATGGTCAAGAAAAACTATACTTAAGTGTTGTTAAAGTAAAATAAAGGTGACACCTGGAGATTGAGTGAAAAAGAAATATTAAGCAAATCAGTTTCTAAAGGCAGGCATGGAAAGTTATCATAAATAAATAGTAAGTATTAGAAAAATCATGGGTAAACATTGGCAATTCACAATACATGAAAAAAATAAATAAATAAAAATTACTTTTCTGATTGAGAACAAACAAGTAATCAGAGATCACTGATTCCAGAATCTAGATTTATTCCACAAAGTTGAACAGTATTTGGATTGGCAATCCAATAAGCTCTTTTATCAGCTTTAGTTTTAAAGTCCAATTCAATGCAGATAAGAGAAATATCGTTAACAGAATGACCAGGTTGGTTGAAGTGTTGAGCAACAGGGAAATCTCTGCCTTTGTTTTAGCTATGTTAATCATGTTTTCTTAAAAGGTAAATTTTTAACGTTGATGTTAGAAGTTCATTTCTACGTTATATCAACAAAATATAATGCCATCAGCTATGTTATTACACATGATAAATCACGTTATATTTTCAAAACTAATTCTAAATAATTTGTTTATACTCAGTTACAAAAATAATATTTTAATATGTTTACCAATTACCCAACATTTAGTATTTTTTTCATTTAAAGGTTATATACATGTATATATGTGTGTCTGTCTGCCTGTCTCTAAATTTGATGACCGTGATTACCTAATACCATAATTTCCATCTTAACAAACTGCAGTAAAGGATGGCAAGATTATTTTGACAAACTGTTTGCAGACTCTCCACTATGAATAAATGTTAGATTTCAAACCATGATCAAGCTGACCAAAGGCCCAAAAATTCATTGGAGCTACATCAGGGGATCTATAAGGTATGTAGGTTAATAAAACTGGTGTTATTCCAGTTTCTTTTGTTTTTTCTAGTGAAAACAGATTTTGAAGTGTGGGTTGAAGCTCATTTCATATTTGACAATAGTTACCTCTTACCACCTTAGACAATAAGTCATTGGTCCTACCATTCTTCTATTTTCTGTGATAAAGTGTTTGTTCTTGTTAATCATCACAATGATTACTGTCTGTCTAATTTAACTTGCAACAAAAAACAAATCTTACTTAATGTAAAAGCTGTAAATTGTAATAAAATTACTTAATCAGTAAGTAAACTCAAAACAAAACTATAAGAACAATCTTTATTACAGACAAACACATTACAAAACATAAACAAGGGCAAGTGTATCTGTGGTAGATGTTGAACTGGCAGAGATGTGTGTTGAAACCTTTAATAAATTTTCTCACCAATTCAATGTATTTAACTAAATTGAAAACCTCCTAACCTTACATGAAAATTACCCTCTATGTGAGTACCTGAGATGACACTTTCTTCTCTAGCTTTGTTGGCAGATCTCTCTACTTTAATAGATGATTTTGCTTGCAATTATAAAGTTCCAAGACCTCTATGTGGGTACCTGAGATGACACTTTCTTCTCTAGCTTTGTTGGCAGATCTCTCTACTTTAATAGATGATTTTGCTTGCAATGATAAAGTTCCAAGACCTCTATGTGGGTACCTGAGATGACACTTTCTTCTCTAGCTTTGTTGGCAGATCTCTCTACTTTAATAGATGATTTTGCTTGCAATTATAAAGTTCCAAGACCTCTACCTGGCTGCCTGTTCTTGACAGTAACACTTTAATATCACTATATACTTCAGCATGAGCTACTCTTTTTACCAGTGGGGAGCTTCATTTTTTCTGCCTTTACCTCTAGAGCTATTGTTGTTTCATGGATAAATATTAGTGGTGGAGCCAGATCCAAGGGGTGACCTGCTCGCCTCTTCTAACATGGCTCTCACAGCTCCAGAAAGGTCCTTCCTTTGTGAGGGATGAGGTAGTCCTGCTGAAGTTGAACACACATGTTTATTCTACTGTTTGAAACATCCTTAGATGATACATTAGTTGCTTCTCCCTAGCTTCCTCTTCATCATTGGATTTGGACTTCAACTTTCTAATATTGATCCACTCCTAGGGACACTGGATCTTACATAAGGGTCCAATTAGGATGGAGGGTTCACTGGCTACATCTTTTTTTACTCCCATTGGTAAGGTAGCTAGCACTGATTTTGGAAACTGTGGAAAACTAGTGCTACTGTCACAGTGTCCAGCAATGCATCTTCATACATCAACTTTGGTAACACAAATTTTAGGCTAGCCCCAGGTGTGGAAGGCAACACCAGAAACTCTGCAGCATTGCTAAAAATCAAAGAGAGAGGACTTACATCTGGGTTCATAACAAGAGAACATCCCTCTGGCAAGCTAAAAAACCCAGAATTCGAAATGCAGAGGCAAAATAATTCCAATTAGTCAGAGAAGCTTGTTCAAGGCGTGAATTAAAGTTGTAAAGACCTGTTTACCAAAATACTTTGTCCTTAAAATCCTGTTAAGTATCTGCTCGTTTGTTAATTTCCCATAAAAATTCTTCCCGAGGAACTTCCGTGATACAAGTCCTTTCTTAAATAAAACTAGTTTAT
>NW_013666170.1:2814-4124 GCF_000517525.1 Limulus polyphemus | reverse complement strand
CCTTAATACAACTTTGCAATACACAGAATTTCCACAGTCACTTTAACTTAAACACATGCTATAATTCACACACTTTACTTACGGTGCCTACTGTTCGCTTGACTCAATTATCTCCATTATCAATTTATCTGCCGGCTTATATACTTAAAAAGAGGCGTCTAGCAAATACTGGGATATTCGTGAGGTTCCCCAATCCTTCTAGAAACTCCAGTGCGCATGCTCCCAGAGTCGCGTGACTTCCACTGTCATAACAATCCCATAAGAAATGAAGTGTGAAAAATATAGATAAACCTGTTTTCAAGCTCTATTTCTACAGGCTTATAAGTGTCCACACTTGCTTGTATAACACGATCCCTACTATTTGCAGACAGCATGGTTGATGCAGACATCCTTGGGTCTCTTACTTGATATAAGCCAGTTGTGCTCTCTAATATTGTCTCAGCTTCACACTGTCCCATAGCTATCCTTTAACTCCCCACTACTAGCTGTCTGCTAGGAGAGACATGGGGCAAGATTGCAATGCATGTATCCACACAATTGATTAATTTTCATGGTCAAAGAAATTAGCAGTGAAACAGCAAAGAAATTAGCCTGAGCAGTGATCAATGTGATGTTGGTTGCTGCCAACATCTCACAACCATTATTTCCTTGAACTATAAATTAAGCATGGAGTTGAACAGCTATAACTTTCACCCCCAGCACATTCCTATACAGTTGGCATTTTCCTTCACTTTAACTGCCTTTTTACTGGTAAAATGTTTAGACATTATTCACATATAACAGAGTACATATTTCAACCTGCATGTTCAAAAACATCCCATCATAATCAAATATAACAGTGAGTACAATAAGTATGTTTGTCAGACCAGTTACACTTTATGAATTTTACTTAGCACAAATAATTTCTCCTTACACACATTTCAGTTTAACCACTCACTCACAAAACACAAATTAAAGTGTAACATAAGCCTACCTGTTACAGAAAAATCTGTTACCTGCCAAATATTTAAATGTGAAAACTTAAGACATTCTTTCCAGCATTAATGTAAACAACAGCTCACTGTCCAATCAAATAATGCTTTACAGGCCATCATATACTGATAACTTCATAACACTAACTTTTGGGTCAAATTCTCACATTCTTGTTCAAGGGTTTTCCTCAGATTATGTTTGCAATGATTGAAACACTTTATGAGGGAAACACTTATGAATTACTTTCTGTAAAGTTTTATATATGTTTATCACACCTCACAATACACGTAGTCACAAACGTATACTTATATATATATATATATATATATATATATATT
>NW_013666170.1:0-1867 GCF_000517525.1 Limulus polyphemus | reverse complement strand
TTGCAGCTTATTCTCATGCTGCACATACTTACATGAATCCGAGGAATGTTGTATCTGCAGACATACCGCTGTGCCACTGGGGGCTCCAGATGGCGAAGTGTGACCTTGTCATACTCCTACAACATTATGATCCAATGAGCTATCATAACCTCCAAAGTTTGTGAGCCATTTCAATACACCCACTTGGACAATGAACTTTCTCCTATATAGATAGTGTCAGTAGGGCTTCATAAATCCTAAAACTGCATGCAGTTCCTTCTTTGTTGTGCAGTATCCGCATTAAGGAGCTGTCATGTATGACATGTGTATGCAGCCACACATTCAACCCCATCTTGCACCTGCAACAGCACTGTTCTGAATCTACTGTTACTGACATTGTATTCAACAGGAACTCACAATTTAGTTTTGTTCTTAGCAAGAGTGGACAGTGGTTCAAAAATCTTGGAAAATTGACCACTAAACACCAGTAATATGATGTCAACCAAGGAAACATTGAACTTCTCATCTTCTTGAGTTTCAGTTGTAATCTTGCCATTCTTATCCACTGCAAAACTATGAACAGGTTCGTAACAGCAGGGTTCGAATCTCCGTCCAACCAAGCATGCTCGTTCTTTCAGTCGTGGGGGCGTTGTAAAGTGATGGTCAATCTCACTATTCGTTGGTAAAAGAGTAACCCAAGAGTTGGCAGTGGGTGGTGATGACTAGCTGCCTTCCCTCTACTCTTACACTGCTAAATTATGGATGGCTAGCTCAAATAGCCCTCTTGTAGCTTTGCGCGAAATGCATAACAAATAAACAAAAACAAATCATAACAGCAAAGTTGAACACTTGGTTAAAGATCAAGATGTCATCCACGTTTACCAAGCATCTCTTCCACTGCAGCCTTTGGATTGTAACCTTTATCAGCCTCTCGAAAGTGGCTGGAGCATTATATAAACTAAATGGCATGACTCTGAACTCAAACAAACTATCTTAGTGCTAAAAGCAGTTTTGGCCCTGCTTTCATCATCGTGTTCGACTTATCAGTATCTGGAAGCCAGGTCCAGAGTGCTGAACAACTGGGTAACTTCCAAAACATCCAGACATTCATTTGTCTTACAGTAATGGAAAAGTGCCTATGTATGACATGGCCAGAGCTGTTGATAGATAATTATATATGTCTCAAAACTGGTATTCGACTATCTGATAAAGTTAAATCAATATTGTAATGTTATGTAGCTTTCAACTGATTATTCCTGTAGTTCTTAGGTCTCACTGACTGCATACTAGAGGCTTAATATATTATATATCTAAATGTCAATAAGAAAATGAGAAAGATCAGTTAGTAAGTTAAAATGTCTACAGATGACAACATGTGAGGATTCAGTTTTTTCTACCAGTTTGAGTGACATGTTGGAATACTTGGAAGTAAATTTAAACAGCGATTTCTTGCTAATGAGTTCGTATAATCAGTAATTCAAGGGTTAAACATGCTGAGAGTCCATTATTCAAAAACACTGACTGTAACACGTTAACTAAGAATGATTATTGAAAGAATATTCCAACAAAAGAAAGTACAAAAATACACAAATAAAATTATTTATGTGTGTGTTTTATACTATACTATGCCAGGTGCCTTTACTGATATGTTTGTTTATTGAGTAGTATGAATACCCATTTCATTCTCCAGGTGATAAAATTATGCAATGATTAGACAGAAAGAAAGTTGGGTACGAATGACTTGTGTTGCTTTTCTAGATGGAGATCATATGTTATGTACTGTTGTCACTATCTTTTGTGTTAATGGATTTTCACATGTTATAAAATAACACACTTTGCTTACCACAGCTAGAGTATGAGTTGTTGCGGGTTTCTTTCCAGGTTGTCC
>NW_013666169.1:534546-544962 GCF_000517525.1 Limulus polyphemus | reverse complement strand
CTTCTTTGATAACTTTTTGGAAAGTAAACATGTTTGTTGTCTTTATTTTTTGTATATTCACTGTATTGTATTGAACAAAATGGTTATACGGCCCGCGCTCGTCATTTATCTCAGTTATCTGGCCCGCTGTGAAAAAAGTTTGGTGACCCCTGCTCTAGTGTAATAACAGTTCAAAATTAGAGACGGCTAGCACAGGTAGCCGTTACGTAATTTTGCAAACAAACAAACACATTTTTCTAATTCCCTTTTTGTGTGCCTTAATGACATCAGTATCATTAAAGTTTGTTTCTTCTATTGCTCTAAATGTACGATTTCACAGACACTATCTGCACTGAAGGTTAACCCAAAAGGTCCTACACCTAGTCTTCTGTTTCAATATATTTCTACATTATATTTTTAACTTTCTTGTGGTTGTGACTGTCTTAGCGCAAAGTTATACAATGGTATTGTACGTCCGTAAACTTACTGCTCACAGCGAGGTACTTTTAATTTCCTATAAAATTGAATAGTATTCAAATAAAATGACGATCTAGAAATTTCAACGAATACATTTAAGAATAATTTAATGTCATAAGTAAAAATGAGTTATTCATAGCTATAAGACGTTCTTAAAACTAAAAAGGAAAGGAACAGTTCACTCATGGACAAAGATTGTTGAATATATTCTTTTTTTTAGCTTCAGAAAGCTGGCTTGTGAAATTGACGATTTATAATAAAATTAGATAAAAAAATACAAATGCAGGCACTAAAGTTTCAGAGTGAAAATTTTTGATGAAACTAACAATTATAATTGGAATTTTACCGATAAAATAAAACTAAAAAAGGGAGAGCTTTGATCGCCATTCAGACCATGAGATATCTATGATTCAGACGTAGAGAAAAAGCAAAAGCAAAACCAAAGCACAATTAGGCTTTGGTTGTGTAGTTGTAGGTGTTTAAGATTAAAGTATTTGAACTTTTATAACTTCAGTTGTTGGAATATCCCACGCAGTGTGTATAAATGAACGTTATTCCCTAATGTTCTGTTGCGCAATTAGAACATATTGTGGACATTCAAGATTTTTAATAATAATATGTTGCAGTGATTGCGTGAATACTTAAGAACTAAAAAAGTGAAGTTAACATAAAATTAAATACTACTTGCTAGTAATATTTAAGTTAGTAATACTGATAAGAAAATCAGGGATAGCAATTTACCAGTACCGGTGGTAATCGTTTAGTTTCACAGTCTTCAGAATGCAACAAGTGATGTATGCTAGTGTTAGTGTTACTGCTAGCCTATCGGTTGATTTATTGTGCACTGGAATAAAAATTCAGGCAGCAATGATCTCAAATTCTCGAAGGGTAATTCTGTATTTATGTTTAAGCCTAATAATACTAAATACAGTGACTGTGACAACTGCTGATCAAGGTGACTGCAAGATTATCAAAGAAAAAAACCCTGAGATGAATAAGAGAGAAAAAGAACTTTTGAATCGTCTTGGTCCACTGAAAGGAAGCATGTACGTTTATAAGTTATATGGCATTGAATTAAAATTTTACTATATTATAAAATTTAGAGATTCAGTTTACTGTAATAACTTAAATACTTTGTAGCATATCTGACAATAAGTATAACAATAACATTTTCATTAAGTACTTGGGAAGGATTGTGGTTATTGTCATGTTTAATGTCATAAGGACAAAAGGGTCCATTTAGTACTTCAACTTCAAGGCTGGCCCTTGAATACCTTTGAGAACAATAATAATTCAAACTCACATTTTATTTCTAAGAAAATTATCAATTTCCATCCTAAACTATTCTGAAGTACTAGCCTTCACTACTGCTGATGGCAGTTCATTCCATAAGCATATCACCCTGTTACAAAACATAAAACTTGAACAGGAGCCGAGTCATCATTTCTTGATCATGATTTGTGTTGTATCATCCTTTTTTCTTCAGAATACAACATAAAAAAGTCAGAGACCTTATTCCTGTCAACCCACTGGATAAAGTTTTAAATTTCAATAAGATCACCTCTTACCCTTATTTTCTCAATAGAAAATAAGTTAAGAGATTCTTGTCTTTACCTATAAAATAATCATGCTAGCCCAGAATTATACCAGTGTCCCTTCTTTGAACTTTTTCCAATATATCAATATCTTTATTAGATAAGGTGACTAAAACTATACACAATATTCAAGTGATGCCTAACTTGTGATTTGCATAGAAAAATAACTCTCTCTTTTGACTTTTAATCAATATGTCTAGAAATAAACCCTAAAATTCTATTAGCTTTACCAACAGATACAGAGCACTACTTTGAATTTGATTGATTGAGTGACTTATCCACCACTGTTCCAAGATTTTTATTTGTAGTCAGTATTGAGAGGGTTCCTGCATATATTAACTAAAGGATCCATATTATGTAGACTCAAATGCATTGCCTTGCACTTAATAAAATTAAAGGTCAATTGCCTAATGTTTGTCCAATGTACCAATTGGTCCAAATAGTTCCTTATTACCTCTACATCCTCAATTCAGCCAGAAAATACCCAAGAGTTTGGAGTCATCAATATATATGTTTAATAATCCCAGCTAGCCTGATGAGCCATAGTATTCGACAAAAGGCCCCATCAGTTCTGGATATAACAGATAGTTAAACAAATGTTTAAACAACTCTATTCAAAGATAGTGTAGTTTATATATTGCTACATTATTTTTTACTTTCACTCTTTAAGTTTTTATAATATAATTAATGTAAGTAAAAAAAAAAACATTGGCCTAAGCACTGACACTTGAGGCTCTACACCAGTAACAAGGATTCACTTTCACCGGGCTCTATTAATAACAAACTTTTGTCTTTTCTCGTCCAACTACCCTACGGTCCAATTAGTCTTTCTCAGCCTCCTACTGATGTGAATTTCTTAGTTAACCTTGTGTGGCACCTTATTAAAAGCTCTTAGAAAGTCTTAAGTATATGAAGTCCATATCCTTTCCATTATCCAGATAACAAGTAACACCCCCACCCCAAAAAGTTACTAGTCTATTGTTGACCTTTTAATATATCATATTTCACCAAACGATTTTGCAAAGCTTCTTTTTTTTCAAACTTTATAGAATATTTTCTCACTACAGAAGTAAGGATAACTGGCCTGCTGTTACGAGGATAACTCTCATTACTCCTTTAAAATTAGAAGTAACATTAGCAACTCATATAAGTTCTCAGGCATCTGCTCACTATCTGTTGACCGACATAAAATGAAAGAGAGAGAGAGGGACATGCAAGTATACTCTTTAACCTCCTTTAAAAACCTAGAGTAAATTTTGTCTTGTGTTTTATCTGTTTGTAATCTTGCATTCTTTGTATTTATCACCAAGGGATCCATACAACATGATCCAGTATATCCAATGAAATTCTCAGGGTCAGGAATGCTGCTGCAATCTTCTCTTGTAAAGAAAAAAAAAAAAGAGGGAGAGACAGAGAAAACAGTTGAATTCTCAACTGTGCTTGCAATCATTGCCCTTAAGAGCCCAAACCACATTTTAATGTTCTTAAAAAATCTCTATTGTTAATATTAACATTGTCAGCCAGCTGTTTCTCATAAGCTCTTTGACTTCTTAATTTCCATTTTAACCAAATGTCCAACCTTCCTATAATTAATTATTAGACTGTATAGGCTACTAATAATCAAAATTAGATAATAGGTTGAAAATTGCCAAGTTCTTTCATATTTTTAATTAAAGAAGGATGACATTTCGAGCTAACGCTCTTCGTTAGGTCATACAGCTTACAAACAAGATTGTAAGCTGTACAATATAAAAGAACTTGTCAGTTGTTCAACCTATTATTTAATTTTGATCTTTTGTCACCTTTGCGGTTTTAACTACATGTTTCTTTTTAGGTTACTAATAATGTTTGTATTAATAATATTTGTTTGTTCATTGAACATAAAGTTTTTATTTCCTTACAGATTTAGTACTTCAGATAATACAGAGAGTAAAAGAAGTGGATATTTCTACAAACTGGGAATTTGTAGCAATGTTAGTGATGTTCCTTTTTCAGGAGTGATGCAGTTCAATAGCACCTTCCCAAATCAGAGATGGTTAATTGGAAGGTACAATGCTACAAAGATCATGGGTGGAAGTGAGTAGTGTTGTTATGCTGTTATAATCCATAGATTGTCTAGATTGGAACCTGAAATCTATCATTAAATCTCTACCATTTTATAAATTCTGCCCCCCAGTGGTACAGCGGTATGTCTATGAACTTACAACGCTACAAACCGGGTTTTGATACCCATGGTGGGCAGAGCATATATAGTTCATTGTGTAGCTTTGTGCTTAACTACAAACAAACCGTAAATTATTTTGTAAGTGGTTTTCAAACGAGACCTAAAACTCGAGAGTAAAGTGGATGTATCGATCTGTAAGTTTTTATTCCCACGGAAGAAAAGATAGTATTTAATACATTTGTCAGTAATTTTTTATAATGTTTTGAATTAATTTTAGTTCCTTGTAGAAAAACTAGTGAAATCGCATCGGTTGATTTAATGAATAGTTTTGCACATGCTTTTTACATCTACTGTAAATACATGAGAGCTGTGTTGAAGTTGTAAGTTTTACACTTTAATTTTTTTTTTTTTTAAGTGTATATTTGTATGTATCATTTGATATAATGATTAAATAGATTACAAATATTAACCTCTACTTTATTATTTCTAGCAAAGACATAGGAATTAAGCTTTTTTATATTCATAACAGGACCTTAATTTGGATGTGGTAAGTATTAAAAAAACATTCATCTTATTTGTGCAAAACTAAGTTCCTGAAACAGACTTTTTTTAAGATGTTAGCATTTAATATAGATTTTTCAAAAACCAACATATGCTCAATGTAATATTTTGAATATTGATAATTGGGCTATGTTTTAGAATTAGTCAAAAATTAGTGTTCTCTCGAACATGATTTCAGAATAGTTAAAATAAGAAAAACAAAACAAAAAATATATATATACATGTATATGATCATATTGTGGTTACATTTTTATTAACAAAACCTGTACATCACCGCCCAGTGGCTCTGCAGTAAGTCTGAAGGCGTATAAAGCTAAAAACCAGGTTTTCATACCCATGGTGGGCATAGCACAGATAGCTCTTTGTGTAGCTTTGTGCTTAACAAATTGTACATCAGTAAAATAATAAATCGTAAAAATGACTTCCTAATACAGTTGAAATAACAGTTTTCTCCTTTTAGCTGATTGGATTTTTCTTACATATGATAATGGTGAAGAGTACAAATCTGACTGCAACAAGACTAAACGCACAGCCAACATTATGATAGTTTGTGATCCTTTTAACCTGAAGGTATGTCAGTATTACAACTGTCTCTGGTCTTTCTGACCTGAAGATATGTTAATACATCAATATTATAACTATCTCTGATCTTTCTAATCTGAAGATATCTCAATATACCAATATTATAACTATCTCTGGTCTTTCTAATCTGAAGATATCTCAATATACCAATATTATAACTGTCTCTCATCTTTCTGACCCAAAGATATGTCAATATTATAACTATCTCTGGTCTTTCTAATCTGTAGATATCTCAATATACTAATATTATAACTGTCTCTGATCTTTCTGACCTGAAGATATGTTAATATTATAACTATCTCTGGTCTTTCTAATTTGAATATATCTCAATATACCAATATTATAACTGTCTCTGATCTTTCTGACCTGAGAATATCTCAGTATACAAATATTTTAACTGATTTTTGTAACCTGAAGGCACATCAATATATCAATATTACTAGATGTACTTCCACAGGGTTTCTAAAAGTGTTCTATTTCAAGAGTTAATAAAACCAAAATAAAGAGTAACAAATATTTTCATTTCTTGCTTTTGAAGTTCATGTATCATGTTGTTTGTAGCCTAGTTCTTCTCCTAATTCATGGCATGTGTATGTTTTAATTGCAACATTAAGCATTCCTTATTTGACATAATTTTAGTGTCTACTAACTGACAGACAGACAACACTACTGTATAGTGTGCAAGTGAGTGATTAAAATGGGTAACCCCTCCAGGTGGCCTTTGGCCCTCTTTTTTTTTTTGGAAATAATTGTCTGTGATCTTTCTAAGTTCAAGATATGTCAGTATTATAACTGCCTGTGGTCTTTCTAATGTGAAGTTAACTCAGTAACAACTAATACCATAATCCTTATTCTTCTAGCCTGATATTGAAAGCATGCTATTACGTCATCTTACTGAGAGTTAATTACGTTTCTTATTTTTCTGTTTAAAGATTACAGCAGATATCACTAACATTTTCCCAGAGCTCGACAAATACTTCTTATCAAAAATGTTTTCTTTTATCTGTGTTAGGTCTTATACAACTTAATATTATCAATATAAGATTTAGGACTGTTAAGTTCTACCATACTCGTATGTCAAACTGTGTGTTTAGAAAGTGTTTTATGAATTTTTATTAAGTTTGAATCAAACACGGAAATCATAAGAGTCAGGTGGTAACAACCGTGTTTGTGAAATTTCTACTTTAACAGACGAGTAGTGATCTAGTAAATTAATAAAAGGGTTATTACGTAAACATAATACTATAAATGTATCATATACACTATTTATGTTAGGTAACTCATACGAGTATTTAATCATTTGTTAACAAGTTAGCTCTATAATAGGTGAGCACTAATATAAGATAGCTTTGTTCTAATGCAAGAAAATTAAAAAAAATAGTACGTTTGAGAACTTCAATGGACTGTAACTTGTTGTTGAGAGAAAAGAAGACAACATTTCAGTTTCTATGCTGAAGCCATCTTCACATAGAATAAATTTTTTCAGTTTATTATTTGTGCTTAAGCCAGTGGCAAAGTGGTATGTATACAAATTAAAAGAAAGCTTTTTATTGCAAAAATTTACTTAAATTATTTCAGAACTCTGTTTGTTTGTAAAGTGTGTAATCTAAACATCTCTGATTATAACGTAAATGTAAATTTTAATAATTTAAATACAAAGATATATTTCTTGAAAAATAAAGGTCTCGGTATTGAAGCCTTTTTCTTTCAATAACACTTGCAGTCCTTAAACCTACTATGTGCACTCTGTGTAAGATTATATTGAAACAAATGAAAAACAAGTCATTTCTGTAAACAAATATCACTTTAAAATGGTCTCATCATCAAATGTTTTTTTCACGTAGGGTACATTTAAGATGCTTGAAGAACGAAAAAAAGACGAGACTGATTATTGCTACTATCTGTTTGAACTAGGTAGCAATGTTGCCTGCACTGTACCACCAGTGAACAAACATCTAAGTAGTGGTTCTGTGTTTTGTATAATGTAAGTATTTGTAAATTATATCCTGTCTTCATGAGAGGTGTGATAGATACTCTTCATAGCATCAATTTCTTTTTGAAACATGAGCTTGAAAAGATCTCTGGTTAACTGAATGTGCATGTAATTGGTTCAACACACTGACCCCATATTGGAAAAGAAATGTTGACTATTATTTAAAATGTACTATGTGTATCTACATGAAATGTAGTAAACGTTTAGTAAAATATACAAGTATTTTGTACCCAAAAAATCAGATGTGCCACAAAAGTATTTGTCTCAAAATATCTCGAAGAATTGATGACATCAGTCTGACTTGGACTGACTGAACAATTGGAGTGCAAGGTAAAGTTAATGTGAAGAATTAAGATACTTTTGTTCATTGTGCAGTATGGAAATGTATTTGCATAACATGTAGAGCCTCTGAAATGCATATCTACAGCTTTTTCGGTATCCCTATTTATTATATCCGGCACTTATTACAAACTGTCACTAACTCATCAATGTAGGGTAAAATGAATAGTTAATAACTAATAGTAGATACATAATA
Source organism: Limulus polyphemus (assembly GCF_000517525.1). Classification (NCBI taxonomy): domain Eukaryota; kingdom Metazoa; phylum Arthropoda; class Merostomata; order Xiphosura; family Limulidae; genus Limulus; species Limulus polyphemus. The sequence goes on along the minus strand of NW_013666169.1, from coordinate 537,076 downwards.
CCAGATGAATAGCATTCTATCAAAGGTTGTGGCATGCACACTTTTACCTCCACTCCTGCGCATAGAGTTAATAAAAAGTCGTTCATACAAAACATTACAATCGCATCAGAAAAAGGTCTTTCAGTTGCATGGTTTGAACAAAGGCACATGGATTGCACATTTACACAGCTATGAGAGTGTGACATTGTAATTATAGTGATTTAAATTCTTGCAAAACAAAACAATATTATTGGTACTCCATTAATTACGTGTTTTTTTGTTATTTTCATACCAACTTAGCATGTGTTACACAATATAATGCACAGTAACGGATAAAATAATGTGTGTAATACCAAACTGAGTTATTTAAGCACACACAACAAGTGAAAGGCATTTTACACCTTTACTATTGTTCTTTATAATTGCATACATAACAGAATGAAACACTGTTTAAATGTTTCACTCAGAAGAATTATTTATTTAAAACTTATTCAAATGTAAGTTTGAGTTAGTGTTGTAATTCAAATAAAATCATTAATATTATTTTTAATTTTATAAACTGCTTTATATAAAAAAAAAGGACGTCCGTGCATCTTCTATCCAATTGTATATAAACGATTAGTTTCAGTAACATTCATTACTTTTTATACAATTAAAATCTAATGCTAAAACAAAAAGAAACAAATATTAAATAAAAGAAAAAGTGAAAAAGCTTGAATTTTTATTCTTTGCTGACACGTATCATATAATACTGATTTGAGCAGAGCACTAATACAAAAACTCTTCATGGTTTTTATTCAAACTCCTTGTGTAGAAGTTTGGTTTGAGTGAAATGAATGTTGCTAACCAAACGAAAAATGTGAGTGTGTTAGAACATGTGCAAGCCAATTTAGTCTACAGGAAACATCAATTCATCTCTATCTTTTTCTGATGCATTACTTTTGTTTGAACCTGCCGAGACATGAATACTTGGAAGCCAACCGAGGAATCGAATACAAGGCTGGCTGGAACTCGACTCAATGTTTGCTTAGCACATTTAACCATGTTTCTTGTAATATGTGTGCTATGTCCTACTGTTATTTCCCTCGTATTCGATTCCTCGGTTGGCTTCCAAGTATTCATGTCTCGGCAGGTTCAAACAAAAGTAATGCATCAGAAAAAGATAGAGATGAATTGATGTTTCCTGTAGACTAAATTGGCTTGCACATGTTCTAACACACTCACATTTTTCGTTTGGTTAGCAACATTCATTTCACTCACTTTTTTTGACGACAATGAGAATTCATTCTAACAGGAATAATTATGAAATAAAACATTTTGTTGTTTCCATGCAAAACTTCCTGCAAGGTTTTCAACCCTTCCTGTACACACTGTCTACCCTTGCTTTGTCAGCTTATTGCTTCCTGCTTACTAATTGTATTTTAATTCTATAAATTTAATCAATTATTGAATTCTTTCATTTTATTAGTTTACTTAAAAGTTTTTTGCTGAAGCTCAACTGAAGAGATCTGAATAAGTTAGAGCTACAAGTGACAATTAACATCTTATTGTAATAAAACTTCTTTACTTTATTCCTAGCTTCTTCACTTTGACTGGAATCTACTTAACTGTTGGCTTTTTGTACAAACGACTTATTGTGGGAGCAAGGGGGTTGGAGCAGATTCCCCACTACTCTTTTTGGAGAGATTTTGGAAATCTACAAGCTGTAAGTTTCTAATGTAATACTTTGTACACAAGAAACAAAGTAACCAAGAATTTTTATAAAGTAGATTCTGTGCATACTACAGGTTGGCTCAAAAGTTAGGAGGCCTTAATAAGTTTAGCTTTCATGTTCTTCATTTCTAATAGCTTGGAATACTGCAGAGCATTGTGAACATTTGGCTTGGAATGTTAACTCATGATGTAATACCAAAGTAATAAACAAGCTTGTAGTTAGATAGCATAGATAAATTGAGGTTATTACTGACTTTTTTGACCACTCTGTACTTTATTTTTAGCTCTTGTAACATTTGTATTTATGTCTTCACTAAATAAAAGGTTCTTTTTCCATTTGGAGTCTATTGTATTAGGTACTTTTTCCTTATTATTTATCCTGCTTGTTTTGTTAAATAAAAAAAAAGTCACCTTTTCAGAAGTATTGAAATTAATTTACTGAAGATTTATAAAAACATAAACATTGTCTATGTTGAACTTCTACAAGCCCATTTTTGATTTTTGTTATCCTAACCATTTGCTGAATCTACAAAGTTGCCAAAAACTGGCTATTTTTTTTCTTTCCAGGATCATAATTGTTGTTAATTTCAAATTTATCTGAACATAATATTACTCTTGTTTTCAGAAAGTTATTATTGTTATCATCCAGTGTGTGTATATATATATATATATTATAGTTACTACAGTCATCTTTAAAAATATGAACTCTTAATACTAGAAAAAAACGACCTTATAACACTAAAATGTTGTTTTTATTTAATTAGACACTCAAGATTTCACTTTACAGCTTCTTCAGGACAAACCAGTGACAGAACAAAGCTTCAAAATGCTCTAGCGA
>NW_013666169.1:530403-533674 GCF_000517525.1 Limulus polyphemus | reverse complement strand
TTAGACACTCAAGGTTTTGCTTTACAGCTTCTTCAGGAGCATTCGCTAGAGCATTTTGAAGCTTTGTTCTGTCACTGGTTTGTCCTGAAGAAGCTGTAAAGTGAAATCTTGAGTGTCTAATTAAATAAAAACAACATTTTGGTGTTATAAGGTTGTGTATTTCTAGTATTAATGTGTCCTATATACACTAATATGCACTACAGAAATTAAATAATTATGAACTCTTGTTAATTGTTTTCAGGATGGATGCGACTTAATTTGTCGTTGTGGGCCAAGACAGGAAGAGCATGCTTACCGGGGCATTGAAAATCAAATACCGAAATATGAGGAGGAGGATCGAGATGATCAGCTTCTAACTATGTGAAATGTGTGACTGACCCGTGTGAGTCTGTTATTTTATTTGTTTTAAGTTGTGTTTGTAAATGTAGTTTGCTAGCTACCCAGTCACGGAAATCTCAATAGCATTTATATTGGAAGATTTAAAACAAGTCAAGTTTTTTGATAAATAAAATAAATGATGAAGTAGATTTGATTCTTTTTCATTTGTAAGAGTACATTAACGACATTTAGATTACCTAACTCAGTGTTTCCCAACCTTTTTTTGCTGCAGCTTCTCCTTCAACAAACAATGAGCACTCAAGCCCCCCTTCTAATAAAATTTATAGGCCATTAAAATATTTTACTAAAATGAAAATTTTAAGGCAATAATAGTCAATTCTTATGATTCAATTTTAACAAATATAACTTTGAAACCCTCAAAACTTTTCTGTTGCTCCCTCAAAGCTTACTGCCCACCCCCCTGAATTTAAAAACACCCACTAGAGGGCAGTACCACCCACATTGCTAAACACTGACCTAAGTCATTAAAACCTTCACCCAGGGTAGTTTTTAAGACTTCAAAGTACAATTTTTTAAGGGGGGCCCATTAGTATTGATCAGCTATAAAATTTCGAATTTATTTTCGTTTTAAAATACAATAAATAAATAGTTTTCCTATATACAATATATATGTAAATTATAGAAAAAATCAATTTTGAGGAAATAAACACCTTACAGTCTGTTAGTTATTATATTACTAGGGGGCCCTTCAATACATTGCACCAATGTTAAAAATACCTTTGTCTAAAAGATTTACCACTTAAAACAGTGTAATATATGTATACAATAACAGAGTTCTTGAACTGTCGTATCCGTATACAAATATATCTTATCACAAGAAATCAGAGACTAGATTATCTACTGTACTACAAATCGGCCTCAATAAGAACATTTTTCGAACACTATTTATTTCAATAATCATTCTGTAATAACTAAAATGGGCAGAGTGAGTCAACTTTAAGCCTCGTGCAAAATTCCATTCTGGGGCCCCTTTGCAATAGTTTCCTTTTCTCACACTCCTAACATTGCTCCCGTCTTAAATGGGAGCAGAAAAAAGTACAATATATGTTGGCTATGATTGGTCAATCACACTGTTTTCAGCACCAATAAAACATGATGCTTCTTATTTAGTAACAATTAAACTGAAAAACGTTTACACTAAAGTCCAAACTAAAGACACATGAAGAATTTATGTATCAATACTTTGCTTGTAAAAGATTGTCTTGTGAATTTTGTTACATGTTTAACTTCACAGTAAACTATTCACATAACATTCATTTTTATATTATTAAGTAGGGTTAGTTATTTGCTTTAATGTAAAAGCATGTTTAGACGCTGCCGAGTACCACATAACCACTGTAGGGAAATACTTTTTTATTTTTGTTAATTTTCTGTTTACCACAATCGGTCAAATTAAGGAATTTGTTCCTGTTTGTATTTATTTGCGTGTTGAACACTTGTTAATATCAATAAAAAAGTAAAGTTTAATTGATGACCTTATGATCTCATAACTGTGTAAAGCTGAAGTTTATTTGAAATAACATGTGCATCATATTTTAAGAATTGTTTTTTTTCCTCTCTGGAATACTCCAACACGTGAAACTATAAAAAAGAACAATTTAAAAAATAGTTTTCTTTATCTGTACTGGATGATTCTTGTAAAATAAACTTTTATTTGACTGGTTCAGTTAATTACTATAGTGTTGATTGTTTTGTTTCTCCACCATAAAACTGATTGTTTATGGTGCGTGCTTTTTACTAAACACCAGAGATCACTCAACACTAAGTTTTGGATGAGAAGGTAAAAATCACAAGTCTTGAAACGAACAGATATTTTAATGTACAAAAAAATTTTATTTTTTAAAAAAAAAACAATAATCATAGAAACTACAACCATTTTAGATTTTTGACCCCTTGCCTGTTCTTTAACCATTTTGCTATACACAGGAAGTTAAACCTTAAATTAGTCTTAAGAGTTGCTTTTAACAAAACAACTAAGGAACTATGATAGTAAATAACACAATGGGTTTTGTAAAAAAAAAAGTTTGTAACCTTATTAGAACAATATACAAGCATGTATCTATAATCACACACAATATAATTTTTCATAAAGAAATATTTTACACAAGTATAATCCTGCAAAACAGATTGAAGTCAAGTTAACAAATCTTTTTATAAACATTTCCTGATTATGACAAAAAAAATGGCATCCCTTCTCGAACTATGAAGCCTTTGAGACAAATATTGCTAGTGATAAGAGTACCCACCTCGTGAATCTTTGTATTCTAAACATTATAGGTTTGCATTGTCTTTGTGGATTAATATGACCTTTTAAAGTCTGTTTGCTACATAAAATTAGCTTCATTAATTTAGTTTTTAAATACTTTTTCACTTAATCGGTGTATTTCTGGTCAAAATGTTTCAATTACATTACTATTTTTAAGGAAGTACTTTAAACTGTTATATAAGATGTACTTTTGCAATGTCTCGAGAAAAAAAACCTGCTATGTGTTTGATACCAAAGCTTGTTTACACAACACAGTATAATATCGAATTGTTGATATTAAAAGTCAGTCAAAACTATACAACATTAATCAAAACTATTATGCCATACGCACACCAACACAATCTGTTTGCTGGTTAACATACTACAAAATAAAGTATTTACAAATACTTGATGTTGCTGTAATTTTCACTTCTTTAAACAAAGAGTGACACTAAATATTTCCTTATTTTTGTAGTATTGAAAATGCTGTAACATTAATCTGTTTGCTGGTTAACATACTACAAAATAAAGTATTTATAAATACTTGATGTTGCTGTAATTTTCACTTCTTTAAACAAAGAGTGACACTAAATATTTCCTTATTTTTGTAGTATTGAAAATGCTGTA
>NW_013666169.1:510292-529800 GCF_000517525.1 Limulus polyphemus | reverse complement strand
CTAAAAATACACCTGTCGATCAAAAGAGTTAAACATCTCATTCTGCACACACACACTTAATCGGTTTTTTTTTTCTTAGCCAATATTATTAAATTGTTTTGAAATTATAAAGCATCACTCAAAATCATATTCATACAGAAAATGTGTTCTATGACTGAGTATAAGATATTGATTAATAAGGTGGAATTGCTAAACTTTAGTCCATCTTTGCATGTTTAAGGAAGAATTTCAGAATCTCAAACAAAAAGGCTACTGCAATACATAGCAAGTTAATACAAACCAGTTCTTTTTCTTAAAACTAATACTATCTTTTTAGCTCACAGATATTTATGCAAGCTAAAAATTACAATATAAGTTGAGCTTGTATATTATATCTAATAAGTAACGTTGAAAGTAACTAAGAATTCTCTTCATATTTAACTGGTTTCTCACATACAGATCAATATCAAAAGAATTATATTAGTATATACATAACCTTCAGTGTATGTCCCACAGTTACAAAGGTGCTATTTCAATACTACGCCAGTAATTACTGTTCCATACAAACTTCTATTAGTATTATAACAAGCTTGTTGTTTAGTTTTATTGTGGATGTTATCTGTAATAGTAGTGTTGTAAAATATTCAAAGTAAAAAAAAAAAAGTTAAAATAAAAGTTCAAGAGTTACCTAAATATGGCTATTGTGAAAAAAAAACTTAAAAATGTCTTAAAAGGCTTCAGAAACTATAATATAAACCTAAAAACTCATATAAATAAAACTTTATATGCAGTTTAACTTAATCAACTCCTTGATGCCATTATTTAAAAAATAAAGAACTTGACAAATTATCTCAAGAAATGATAGAAGGTGAACTTAGCCTTCTAATATTTAAATTATCTTTATTCTATTTTCAATAAATTTCCATCATGAGAGATTCTCGGGCTTGGTTCTAGTTCAATTATAATATGACCAGTTACACAAGAAATCTTTCAACTATTCACTCATTTTTATATACTGTTAATTACCACATACTAAATCTTGTTGAGTAATTATATGTTTTTATCGGTTATAACGTTGAGTGTACAGAACTGGCATCCAAAAATAGGATGAAATCACTTATTTTCTGTGTCACAAAAAAAAATGTAGGAGACTCGGCAGTAATTAGTGTGATTAATTACAATATTAATAGTATTTTGGCTAAACTTTTTTTTCTCTGGCACGTATACTATCGGGGACCCTGTAACAAAGATTTGCAACTCTAAACTTAATCTTCTCGATACATTCTACATTGATACTGACACTATTTTGCTTTTCTTGTGGAAGGATATCTAGTTTTTATTATTTCTGCTCCCCCCAGCTTATGATGCTAAAATTTTGGTTTTCTTGTGGAAGGATATCTAGTTTTTATTATTTCTGCCCTCCCCCCTGGCTTATGATGCTAAAATTTTGGTTTTCTTGTGGAAGGATATCTAGTTTTTATTATTTCTGCCCACCCACCCTGGCTTATGATGTTAAAATTTTGGTTTTAGTACTCATCTTGGACAGAGTACAAATAACTCACTATGTAGCTTTGTGCATGATAACAACCAAAACAAATTTATTTCCGATTAAAGTCCAAGTGGATCCCATCTATTTTTGCATCGCATTTTCCTAAACTATTTATGCACTAACTTACTTGTGAGTTTGTAATTTTGTTGTTCACAGAGTCCCCTGTTAACCCCTCAAGTCATGTGAAAGAAAGTACAAACAAGAATACCATCAATATTGTAATTAATCCCAGTAATTACTGCTGGGTCTCCTGTATTTTTATTACAGAAAATGAATGATTTTGCTCAAGTGTTTCCACTAGGTGGTGTAATTAAAAAAAAACCCATTAAATTACTCAAATAATGCAATATTTAAATTCATAATGAGTTCCATAAAACTAAGCCTATTGGACAAATGTATATGCTCAGCTGTAATAAAACTAACTGCAAGGGTATTTATTGCAAGCAACTGGACAGACTTGCCTGTTTTGAATCCTTCTCCACGAGGTTTGGACACGAGGTTTATTACACGGACTATGAACACGTGCCCTTTGTGTAACACTTTACGTATTACAGATCGACAAGTATAACCATCAACCGTCTTTCCTTACAAAAAATGCATAATTGGTAATATTTATTTCTTATCATATTTTTTTTAAGTGACTTCTCTTTGTTTGTGTAAGTGATTTTCTTTAGCTTAAATTTATTCTCCTTGAAAATCTTTTGTCAGCTATTACATATAAATGTACAATTGGATAAGATAAATAACAAAGCTTAAATACTACAGGAGCTAATAGCAACCAAAATCCATACTGGATCTGTCTTGTCACCTTCATGATAAATCCTATACACATGTTCAAAAAATAAGTTTTTTCTTTTTCTATAATGAAACTGCAGCATTTCTAAGCTATTGAAAAAGTACAGAAAGTTAAAACTCCTCTCTAAGCTACCAATCCTTTTGTCCCTAAAAGAAAGAACAGTGCTTGAACTTTTGGGTCTGTGTTAGTTTGTTTTCGAATTTTGTGCAAAGATACTTGATGGGCTATCTGCACTAGCCATTCCTAATTTTGAACTGATAGACTAGAGGGAAGGTAGCTGGTCAATACCACCCACAGCCAACTCGTGGGCTACTCGTTTACTAGTGAAAAGTGAGATTGATATTCACGTCACAACAACCTAGGGCTGAAAAGGTGAGCACCGTTCGGTGATGGGATTCAAATTCACAACCTACAGAATAAGATTTGGGCTCCCTAGCCATGGATCTTTAGAAATGATCTTTTTCAATGAAGGTTCAATTAAAAATACAATATGTGGATTGATATTTCAAAGTAAGCAAGTTTGCAGCCATTATTAGTAAACACTTTCCATGACTGCAGTATCAAATTTGATAACAAATAATAACTTATCTACTGTCCATTAACATTGATTTTTGGTTACACACAAAGCTGTACAATGGGTTATCTGTGCTCTGCCCATTACAGATATCAAACCCTGAACTTTAGAGTCGTAAGTCCAATAACTAATAAAAAATAAATCTTTAAAATAGAGAAAATATTCAAGTCTTTGAATTTTAAACTGAGAAAAATTCTAAATATTTAGAACTTAGATTAGTTTTTCAAACAATCAATTCTTTAAAACATAATTGAGAATTAGTGGATGGTACAACTGTACCTTTAGAAGAATTACATTTGCATGCCTTTAAATCAAAATTTGAAGAAATTTTTTTTTAATTCAGTTTATTCTGGAAATACTTGTGTGTCTTTATTATTGTACCATAATGAAATTGTGCAGGATTACCTAAAGCTTTATTATTATACCATAATAAAATTGTGCAGGATTACCTAAAGCTTTATTATTGTACCATAATAAAATTGTGCAGGATTACCTAAAGCTTTATTATTGTACCATAATAAAATTGTGCAGGATTACCTAAAGCTTTATTATTATACCGTAATAAAATTATGCAGGATTACCTAAAGCTTTATTATTGTACCGTAATAAAATTGTGCAGGATTACCTAAAGCTTTATTATTGTACCGTAATAAAATTGTGCAGGATTACCTAAAGCTTTGCCTTTTCTTCGGATACCATCGTTACTGTGAAAATAAGCTTTGTACACCATTTTCTTCTATTAAAATTTAGGCAATATAAAATAGTCAGATTAATAGGAGTCACAAATTAAGTTTCCAAATTAAACATCTAGTTTGTATGTATGTGTTGATACAGCTGTGCCTCGTGAATTAAAGTAAACTGTTAAGTGTAACATCCATTTCCTAACAGTCGAAAACTGAAGTAGTTTCAAGCTAAACTTAAATAACTTGGAAAATTTCTACACTTCTCATACTCATAGTTAATTGATAAATATACAAAACATCAAACATTACTGTAACAGTAAAGTACTTTTTGAAAAAGGTTGAAATATAAATACACATTTCACTAAAACTTGGAACTGCAACAGCATTTTGAAATTGTTTTATCACAACCCCCCCCCCCCAAACTTAGTCGTAAATATGGGGTTTATTGGAAATACTAGTTATAACTATTGGTTATTATTTAACAGTACAATACTTTTATATTTGTAATAAATAATTTTAGCATGCCAAAAAAAAAGTGATTAAAAGTGATACTTAGAAGAACTGGGAAACATATATTATGCCTGATGTAAAAAAATTACAGCAGGATGGTCAATCAGTCTTCGACATGATACTGCTCCTTCGTAAAATATTTATGACCCACATCAAAACCACTAATGAGTGCTGACAACTACAGTTAATGATTTTTCATCAAATTATTTTAGTGGAATGTACTTTTTTTTTTCTATTTCAAATGTGGACTTCAGTTGTGTGCTGCCCTTTTACCTTTCATGTAGCCTATCCATCGATCAGCAACCGATTTAAAGATGGGGTCACTTTCAAAAGTACTTAACAGCAGGAGCTGATTAATGTGAGTGGTATGGTAGTCCCACCGCGCCAAATTGGGTGCTATCCCCAGTGAAAAGTGTCGAAGATCATACGTTGACCCCGAACCTGTGTCAAAGAGAGGCAAAATCTTTTTTAAAGAAATCATTCCATCTTCATATAACTTTGCTACTTCTTTACAGTCTTTTTGTGTGCAAGTCATTTTAAGATCATAAAGTCCCATAAGGGAGTAGATGAAACCATTAAGCACATATGAACTGGGTACAGTGGGATACTCTTCATACCAGATGTATTTTCCTGCAAAAGTGGTCATCACACCATGATTTTCTGATCGCACTCTAAATGGTTTAACAGCGTTAACTGCTGTATGAAGGTAAGTCACATTCCCTGTGACTTTAAAAGCTCGGGTTAGGACAGAGATGGCCTGACCCTGTCCCATTGCGGAGTACCAGCCTGGAGCGAGGTCTGCCATTATAGGAGAAAGATGACGTGATACCATGATTGGCCAACCACCATCTTCATCTTGATGACGAACAAACCAGTCAGCAACTGCAAAAAAGTGAGCCATGTGTGCAGAAGTACAAAGAGTAATATTATCAATGTATCCCCACCCCCGAAGTGTAATACTACGAACCCTTAAGTCCCGGGGTTTTGCTTTCTTTTTTGAGCTCCTTATTAACGTCAGTCCTTTCTGCAGGTCCACATTAAGGTCACGCGTTATTTTCATCCAGTCTTTACCGGTCCCTATCCCAAGAAAGACTTCATTTACATGTGCAGACATAAGTGCATCAGTCATTACATAGTGCAGCTTATAGATTGTACGTTTTCCTCCCACTATGGTCACTGACACAGTGACATTAGCCATCATCCTCAGGTCAAAGGTTAAAGTCATATGGGTGGAATCTTCTTTTAATGTCAAGGTGAACCCGGTATCAGAACCTGTGATGATTTTACAAACAGAAAAGAATAAGTTTTTCTATAATATAATATAATTAAAACAGCATATTAATTTTCACTCAGCTTTCCCATCAACAAAGGGATGTACATTTGAGTAATTAATAACTCACTTTTTTTCTTTATCCTTCACTTACAGCAGATCTTCCAAAAATTAAACAAAACTCTAGCATAAACAGGTACTACATCTGCTAAACATTAAATTCCACTAAAACCAACTTTTTGTAACAGAAAAGTTGTTCATGACATTGTCTTGTCAAGAACGACACTATTAAATCCCGAAGAAGTAATGTGTTGAAATAAGTGATCTTTTCTGAAATAACTTAATTACGAAATTTAACTTGTTTCAAAACTCAAGACCAAATAATTTTTAACAGTGTTCTCGCAAATATTAACTAAATGTAAACAAGGGATATTACATTACAGTAGGAAGCTAAATTTTAAACACTTTATACGTGCACTTAAGATCATACATATATATATCAGATAACTACAGGCTCAAATAAATCTTTAATTCTTATAGATTACACACACACACGGGTTATTTGAATCAAAATATTTGTAAGAAGGATGGAGTTTTAAAAACTGACCTCCCCCATATCTAGATACACCCCTGAAAAAACATGTCTAAGCACATGTATATTTCTTAAAATGTATCAGGGATACGTATCTTGTCACTGAGCCTAACACAAAATAAAAGCAATCAGATAGATTGCGTACCCTTGTCCCCGGGCTCCTTTTTCGAGATTGCATGAACTTATAATTGATAATGCAAAATTTTTCCTTCAAAAATTCAGAAAAGTCCTTCTCAGATTCTGAATGACCAATGATCCAGATCGTTTTTTTTTGTAGTGTGATGAGAAATCTCAACCTTAATGTGCCCATGAAATATGATACAAATCCAGTCACACTTTAAAGAATTATTAGTCGAAAATTCTCTGTCTCCCCCATTATAAAAAAATGCTTCAAAGCGATCCAGATTTGGATCTGGATGACCAAAATTGGAGAGAACTCTCCTATACTTTTTGTGTACGTCGGTCTATCAGTTTTGGATTGAGATACACACACAGACACACCCATGAACCTGATTGCAATACCCTCACAGAGCAAGGATAAACATAATATTAACATGTACCATTATACACGTGTTTGGAAGTTATGTTATCTAATGTAACACTGGATGTCTTCCCTCAACTATTAAAAGCAAAAGTGTTTAATAGAGTGTCACCTTGTATGAAGCTACAAGTGTTTTCTACATAAAGTTGAAAATTAGGAACTTTAGGGAGTGTCCATGTTACGTTAACAGTACTGTACAGTAGATAATGTTAGCCCAATCTTCATGATCTGACCTAATTCTTGTGGGAGGTGTGTTCCTACTAGACTATCTGTGCTATTCTCCATACCAAATGCCCAAGTAAGTCACCACAACTCATTACTATCAGACTGTCTCATGAATAGATGATTCTTCCTCAAAACCTCACCCATTAACTGCTGAGGTTGTTTCTTTTTGTACATGTCAGGTTTTACGTGAACTTCAGCTAAGCTCTTCACTATAGAATGTACTTTTGTAATCTAATGTTGTTTTTTTTGCAACGGATATTCGGGTTGTAATAGCATGTAAAGAATCTTGCAAATTAGATTTCGAGCTATGTCATCCGATGTATTTTCTCGACGTTCTAGTGTCTATAGCAGTGTTTCCCAAATGGCAGTCCGGTACCAGTCCTTGACTTAATTTCTACTGGTCCACAACATGTCATGGCTGTTCAAAGCTCTATCACTTACTTATATTTCTTTCAATATTTGATGACCAAAAGTTGCCAAGTCTACCTTTTCTTTTGTTTTTGAAATAAATTGTTTTTTCTTAAAATATTGTATTATTTTACTTATGTAATTAACAGATATTTTACTTGGAATGTTGGCCCACGAAAATGTTTTTGGAATTTTACTGATCTGATTACCAAAAGACTGAGAAACACTGGTCTATAGGGTGTATATACTTATAACCTTTTGTTGTTATAAAAGGCTTAGAAAAGTGATAATCACCTACAAATTTATGGGGTAAATTTTGGTTGGAAATAGAGCAAAGTCTCACAACTTCATCAGTTTTTAACAAATAATTCTGTAAGCTGCAATCATCTTCAGTGAAAGGAAACTACATCTTATTTAAAAGCTGGATTTACCAAAAATATATTTGCTATCAAAATGCATGTAGTCGAATAGTTGAAGGAGACAACCCAGATTTAATAACACTAAATAATTTTGTATGTATAAATTTTAGATACCCTGTACTGTGTACATTGCTTCATTCAACACAGAAATTAAGTATCTTAAATCAATAAAAAACTAATTATAGAACCCACTAAATGATAAATCAAGTCAGAATTAGAGAAATGGTTTTAAAATCTACCCTATCTCATTCAAAATACTAAAAATTAATGGAGTGCTTAAAATTAAGAGAAAATTTTACAGTATTTTTTTTAAAACCATTGATTCTTTCACCTTGACTTGTCTTGAGATTTCTAATCACAACATGATTTTATGAACTCAAAGGATCTCTAGCTAAAATTCTTACTAAATATTTAATTTGATACTTGTATCCAAACATATCAAAACAAGTACGAAAAAGGGACTTAAATATTTCAAAAGATAGTTTAAATCAAACTAACCGTCGTTGTAAATCTCAGTTATAAAAAAATTTCTATTTATACTTTCTACACAATTTCCTTAAAAATTCCAGATACAGTAATACTATCTCTCTTATGTATGTTCACGACAGGTCAAAAGTTTGGAAGTGGAGTACAAAGGAACTGCGGATAAGCACAATATTGTTATTCTTCTTCACTCTCATACCTGGATAAGTAATATCTTTGTCTTCCAGAACAAACAACTGTCTCCTCTTCAATAAGAGGCTGCAGGCATTGAAGATGTTTTATCATAAGAGCATCTCAAGGTATCCTCGTTTTGCTAGGAAGGCCGTACATATTGTCTGATAACTTATGGTACTTTCATGTGAAATATGTTTCCTTGTTTTACTAGGGAGGCTGTACATGTTGTCTGATAACTTATGGTACTTTCACATAAAATATGTTAGCTCAAGATATCCTTGTTTTACTAGGGAGGCTGTACATGTTGTCTGATAACTAATGGTACTTTCACATGAAATATATTAGCTCAAGGTATCCTCGTTTTACGAGGGAGGCCGTACATGTTGTCTGATAACTTATGGTACTTTCATGTGAAATATGTTTCCTTGTTTTACTAGGGAGGCTGTACATGTTGTCTGATAACTTATGGTACTTTCACATAAAATATGTTAGCTCAAGATATCCTTGTTTTACTAGGGAGGCTGTACATGTTGTCTGATAACTTATGGTACTTTCATGTGAATATGTTTCCTTGTTTTACTAGGAAGGCTGTACATGTTGTCTGATAACTTATGGTACTTTCCTGCGAAATATGTTTCCTTGTTTTACTAGGAAGGCCATACATGTTATCTGATAACTTATGGTACTTTCCTGCAAAATATGTTTCCTTGTTTTACTAGGAAGGCCATACATGTTATCTGATAACTTATGGTACTTTCATGCAAAATATGTTTCCTTGTTTTACTAGGAAGGCCGTACATGTTATCTGATAACTTATGGTACTTTCATGCAAAATATGTTTTAATCCTTCAAATTATGTAATTCGGATGAGTATTCTATTCCATTAATGTAATACTAACCAAATATGATGCACCAAAACAATTACACTATAAATTTGTTTTTAACCCTTGAACTGCAGCTGCTTCAAATGCTCCCATACAGCCATACACTGTATAGAGCACATTCTAATTCAACTGCCGGAAGTGGACCGTGCTCTATACGGTGAATCAGTAGTCAATGGATTAACTGCCTTAAGGCAGCATATTTTCTGGCAGGAAACACCATTTTGGGGGGGAGGGGGTGGAGAGCAAATGTTCTGCTCCATAAAACTGCAAGGGAATTAAAGGAGTCATATTTGAGCCTATGCTTAAATTCTAGAAAAGAGTGCACTTTAAAACACATTTATATAAATATAAAAAGAAAGTAACTGCCTGTCCAGAAAATCCAATACATTTAATGTTCAAGTAGCCTAAGTGTGGTTATCAGGCAACATTCCCTCCTCAGTTGTACAGCCTTCCTAGTAAGAATACATTGAGCTGTCAGTACACTTCCTTATGAATGTGTACTACTGTTTTAAATAAAATAAAGTTCTGTTCAGGTTGACAAAGATCTTAATAATCCACAGACTGGATTGAAAGAGAATGAACAATACTGTACTCATCACCAGACCCTCTTGTCATCATTTATTGCTTCCAAAATTTGGGCCCGTAGTCTTGTTGTTCACTATCAAAATTTTACCATTTTTTCTGCTCTTGAACTCCAGCACTTTCCCATTAGTAACCTCATCAGTCACCCTGTTTAGCGGGAACTTAACATTGTTGTTAGTAGACAATGTCCACTGTACTGGAGGAGGTGTCTCACCAGCATCAAGCAGTTTTATAACCTCATCAGTAACCCTGTTTAATGGGAACTTGATGTTGTTAGTAGACAGTGTCCATTGTGCTGAAGGAGACATCCTGCCAGCGTCAAGCAGTTTTACGGATGGGTTCTTTTCGGTGAGGTTCTTACTGAAGTGGCTCAGGCCAAACTGGGCAATTTGGATTGGATAAAGATGCCCTTGAGAGTTCCACTGAGTTGAAACAGGAACACCTGGAGAGGCAATACAAGCAGAATTAATATTGGTAAATATACAATCAAAATATTTCAATGTCTTCAATAGAAAACAGTGATCTTTTTTTTTTTTATCACCATATCAAGAAGCAAAAACTGGCATATTAGAGAAATATAAACGTTTCTACTAATCAAAAACTCCATACTGTGCAAAAAATATTTGGGATTGTAATTATTACCCTATAGAGCAGAAGTAATATAAAAACTTGTACTTATAAACTTCATTGTTTACCGACTTCAAGCTTACCTTAGCTGTCAGTAGTTGGGATACAAACATACTACTATGGCCTTTATATGTATTGAATACTTAAAATATACTTGGATAATATGTCATTTTCCACTGGGCTTGTACTCAGACTTGCACCATTTACTACACAGTACTGATATCACTTTTTCCACTGGCTTTATAATCAAACTTGTCAATCGTTGTCAAGTTTTCTGAAAATCTGATTAATCTTTGGAATTTTTCATTTCCTAGTTTGCTTGTTTTTATTACACCCAATCGTTAAAAAACAACAAAATTGCAATTTTACAGTTTATTCTACCCTATTGTTCGTTCATCTTTCCAATATGGGGCACACGTATGAAGCTTAAATCCTGTTATTATATACATAACAACAAAAAACTCATGGATATATGGTATACAGTGCTTTTAGCATAAAAAATTTGGCAAAGTACCATAAAATAATCCTTTAACTGCTCAGTTAGGCTCTCAAATACTTAAATAAATAAATTTTAAACAGGTGAGTGATACTCAATATGAATAGCTTTAAAACTACATATTTATTAAATTCACATTTCTACAGAAAACTAAGCAAACATCATTCGTGTATATAACTTTGTCACCTGAATACTGTCATTTTAAACCGAACAGGTGACGACCCACAGTAAATCATTTAGTGTAAAAATGTTTTAATATATTTTTAAATTTTTTTACTTAGAAGATTCATCGACAGATGGCAATAGCTGTATGCTCAATTTACTTGTAAACTATCTGCTTTACGAACCTTAGGTTACTGTGAATATTGATCGGATACCGAAAAGGACCTAGACCCCAATAAAGCTGTGATGTGATGATCGGATTATAAAAGTGTAGAGAAATAATTTCAGTTGTAAGTTTGGTTATTTGGTAATGTACAAGTAATAAACGGAACGAGTAAGCGATGTGCAAAACAGTTACAAGAAAAGGTTCGAACACACTAAACGTGGTGTTCGTAACGTAGAAGTGTTTTCATTCGCACAACTGCTGGTGGCTCCCATTTTCATAAACATTTCAGTAGAATATCAAAACCTTAAGTTTGGCTATTCTTATTTTACGGTGTACTTCGTCAATTTGCTGGACCTTGTCAGTTTGTGTATTCCAGATGTCAATTCTTACGTAACCCAATAACTGCTGATTCACTGTATAGGGTACGGTCTGCCTAAGGCTATTGAAAGCGAGTGTGCTGTTTACAGAGTATGGCTCCTCAAAATTCCGAGCATGTTTAAAGCAGCTGCAGTTAAAGGGTTAAAAGTATTTATTCAAAAGCTTAAAGTTTACAATCACAGAAAGCTTTACCGGTGGTCGCGTCTATCCTCACGATAATAAGTGTCACTTTGAAATAAAACAGAATCAAACTGTACCACTACCAACTGGAAGAAAGCAGTGTCATACATGATGTGATAACTGTTAAACGACAGTTGAGTCATACATGACGTGATAACTGTTAAA
Organism: Limulus polyphemus; assembly: GCF_000517525.1. Lineage (NCBI taxonomy): Eukaryota > Metazoa > Arthropoda > Merostomata > Xiphosura > Limulidae > Limulus > Limulus polyphemus. The sequence goes on along the minus strand of NW_013666169.1, from coordinate 517,957 downwards.
AGACAATTGAGTCAAACATGATATGATAACTGTTAAAAGACAGTTGAGTCAAACATGATGTGATAACTGTTAAAAGGCAGTTGAGTCATACATGATGTGATAACTGTTAAAAGGCAGTTGAGTCATACATGATGTGATAACTGTTAAAAGGCAGTTGAGTCAAACATGTGATAACTGTTAAGAGCATGCTGAGTCATACGTGATAACTGTTAAAAGGCAGTTGAGTCATACATGTGATAACTGTTAAGAGCATGTTGAGTCATACATGATAACAGTTAAAAGACAGTTGAGTCATACATGATAACTGTAAGAAGACAGTTGAGTCAAACATGATGTGATAACTGTTAAAAGGCAGTTGAGTCATGCATGATGTGATAACTGTTAAAAGACAATTGAGTCAAACATGATGTGATAACTGTTAAAAGGCAGTTGAGTCAAACATGATGTGATAACTGTTAAAAGGCAGTTGAGTCATACATGATGTGATAACTGTTAAGAGCATGCTGGGTACTCAACTGTCTTTTAACTGTTATCATGTATGACTCAACTGTCTTTTAACTGTTATCATGTATGACTCAACATGCTCTTAACAGTTATCACATGTATGTCTCAACTGCCTTTTAACAGTTATCATGTATGCATATATGATGTGATAACTGTTTGCGTATGTATACAAGTACTTTACTAGTAAGTCATAGCAAAGTTCACACTCACTTGGTGAAAACCCGAGTAATAACAATACGTTCTTTACAACAAAGTTCACACTTGGTGAAAACCCGTGTAACAACAATACGTTCTTTACAACAAAGTTCAGACTCGGTGAAAACCCGAGTAACAACAATACGTTCTTTAGAAAAAAGTTCACTCTGGCTTGGTGAGAACCCGTGTAACAACAATACGTTTTTTACATAATGACTTATGTATCCGTATGTAAGGTATTGATTTTATTCAGTTTGTTAGTCACAACAACAAAGTTCACTCTGGTTTGGTAAGAACCCGTGCAACAACAATACGTTTTTTACATAATGACTTATGTCTCCGTATGTAAAGTATTGATTTTATTCAGTTTGTTAGTCACAACAACAAAGTTCACTCTGGTTTGGTGAGAACCCGTGCAACAACAATACGTTTTTTACATAATGACTTATGTATCCGTATGTAAGGTATTGATTTTATTCAGTTTGTTAGTCACAACAACAAAGTTCACTCTGGCATGGTGAGAACCCGTGTAACAACAATACGTTCTTTACAACAAAGTTCACTCTGGCTTGGTGAAAACTCAAGTAACAAAAATACATTCTTTACATAATCACTAATATCTGCGTGCAAAATTCGCACTAATTTTTGTTAAACGTCTATAAATATTAATATGCATTATCCCCCTCTGGTGACAGTTCTATTTGCCGTGGACAGCTTCGTACACGTTAGCTGAACATAATAGCATTGGTTCAAAATGTCCTAGTAACGTCTTCACGCAATATTGAGCATCCAACTTGATAAAAGCCTTAAACCTAAAAATAAAACTTTTTTTTTTGTGACTGGCATAGATATATATATATTAAGATATCTATTTAAATAAACAAACAAAACCCTCCGCACTTTCCGGTCATTATCCAAAAGTCATAACGGAGATTGCCTGTGGTAATAGCACCCAAAAGCATTCGGAATATCCCATCTATCGGATAAAATCTAAAAAACAGATGAGAAACCAGTTTGCAGTCCTGGAAAATTCATTAATGGTACAGAGTTGAGTGCTTATATCCACAACGTCTCATCTCTTACTGCCTTTCACTGTCTGCAGCCCATAAAAAAGATGTAATAATATTAAAAGTAGATATACGATAAAATCAAGCCACCCCCCAAAAAAACTTACATCATTTACTAACAAACGTGTTAAAACACTTAGAAAATCGCTTTTCTTACACACACACACACACACACACACACATAAGGGCAGTATGTTAATGAAAACCGGAACATACCAGTGTCGAAAAAAAAGTAATGTATAAACAGGACGTTTCACTCTATTCTACCACGACATACAATATATTTTAAAGTATACGTTTTTTGTTGTTGCTGTTATCTTTCGCAGGTGATTCACTTCAATGTGTGTATGTGTGTGCGCGAGCGTGTTGAAATAAAATGATCATGACTACTATACAGACAACTAACTTCGTGATGTATTATCTACAACGATGCTCTCGTTTGTTGCCGAGCTAAAGAAATAAATTATTCTTAATCAAACCGGAAATGACAATGACGAGTACCGGAAATTACAGACAACTAACTTCGTGATGTATTATCTACAACGATGCTCTCGTTTGTTGCCGAGCTAAAGAAATAAATTATTCTTAATCAAACCGGAAATGACAATGACGAGTACCGGAAATTACTCGCATTTAAACAAGTTAAACCAGAAGTCGCGTTACATTGAGAATGCAATTCCTGGTAATGACGTCGGTCAATATTATGCCGGGCAACAATGCAAGGCCTATTGTCTTCATGTCACGAAATCATAATATCTTTCTATAAAAGACAGTTTTTTTGTTTTGTTTTATAAACTTCAACAATTATAATGGAAGATATTCTGAGGAAGAAGAAAAAAAATCACTTAAGTTTTCACCTTAAAAGTGAGGAGAAAATTTGTGACATAAACACGTGGGAACCAAAAATGTTCAGATTCACTTTTAATGCCTGTATATCTTTACGTATAAAACAGCGTTGTCCATCTGTCTGGTGACGCAAGTTCTTGTGAGAAAATGGCTGAAACAATTTCGATAAAATTTTGTAGAACTCGGGTTCGAGTGTGGCATCCATTTTTTGTTATTACCTCAGTGCTCATCAAAGCGAAAAGAAAGTTCGACAGAAAGATACGAGATAGACAATTACCTTCTCTTTACCCCCAGTTCGAGTAGCGAAATAAAATAAAAGACGTTGAGTACGTTGCCTAAAATCATTTAACCTATATGAAAACTATTGTTTGTGCCACGTCATGCTTGATTTCTCAAAATAGGAGGAGTCATAAAAGCCACAATGCATTTATCCAAACAGAATAGTTCGAATACTGCCTGCCCATTACGATTTTAGTGACGGGGTACAGGGAATCCGAGAAACCTTATAAGTGTAGTGAGTGTTGGTATAATAACCCTAAAGTAAAGATGTAGTGTGGGATCAGTTTGCCTAGGGATAAGTGCATAAAATTTACCATTAAAGTAAAAGTATCGATTAAATTTTAAACTTAAATCGTTTCTGAATTAAGGAATTTTCTATTATATCACCAGCGTTTGTGATAATAAAAAAAATTTAATCAACGGCAACTCTAAAGTAAGAAATCAACAAATATTTTATACTTTCAGTACATAGACTAACGACAATATTAAGTTATACTTTTGTTGCTAAGCGACAAGACATAAATGCCTATGTTGAAACGTATTGTTACCGAAATGCACTAGCTTTTCTCTATATTAGAAGCTGTTAATCTAACATATTTTTACCAATAATTATTCTATGAATATGCCACAAATTCATATCATTAAGGATCTTCATTTTGATTGGCTCACAAAGGAATTTAGCTTCGTTTGACCGCCTCGACTGCACTTTTCTGTCTTTTTGTTGGTCAAGTTTGATTTCGCAAAAAATATCTATTTCAGTTAGCTAAGAAATGTGAGATTAGGGTATACTATGGGGTGGGGATGGTAGTAACTTGCCCGTCACTCTTGACGGGCTATACGCTAGTTCATCTCATAAATGGCACCTGATTCAGAAGATGTCAAGCCTGTATCCAGATGGTTAAGGTTATTAAATGGCGCCTGATTCAGAAGATGTCAAGCCTGTATCCAGCTGGTTAAGGTTATTAAATGGCGCCTGATTCAGAAGATGTCAAGCGTGTATCCAGATGGTTAAGGTTATTAAATGGCGCCTGATTCAGAAATTGTCAAGCGTGTATACAGATGGTTAAGGTTATTAAATGGCGCCTGATTCAGAAGATGTCAAGCGTGTATCCAGATGGTTAAGGTTATTAAATGGCGCCTGATTCAGAAGATGCCAAACGTGTATCCAGATGGTTAAGGATATCAGATGACACAATCAACAGCAGAATTTCTTTGTTACCATAAAATTTACAACTTACTTTAAATCATACGAGTATAGTGCCGCAGGCATAAAATGCATTAACCCCGTTTACTGTGAAACTCGTGAACCAAAACCTCGTTTTCTGCATGCGTGTCGAACGTGTGTCTCTCGAGGAACGTCAGACAGCCATGTTGTGTTTATTACGTCACTGGGTAATTCGAGATACTCCTGTCATTTATATGGTGTGGCAATAGTGATTACGTTTATATCGACGTTAAAACTTGCGCGACCACTCATATAAAGCTAAAATTATTGACAAAATTATTCACCCAACATAACTCCCTGACTGTTTATAACGGAAGTGCGACTAAAGTTGGAGAATCGCTCATGGTTCTCGACGAGTCGAGAATATACAAAATCATGCAGATAGCTATAGAATTAGAAACACAAAGTATGGATCTGTACAACTTCAAAAACTTCGTACGATGCAATAGACACAACACGGTTCATCGTGCTAGTATCGCCATTACCATAAATATTATCCAACAACTTAATATTGGAATGTTGACCAATCCTTACATTTGATTCGCCCAGCACATAAGCCTAACACCACAATTATTGGCTTGAAACTAGCATTAGCAGAAACAACGATGTCACCAAACTGGCGAACTACTGATATTCACACTATCTTTACAAATTTAGCCAAGAGTACATTAACACAACTCTTTTTAATTAACAGACGGTGTTTAGGTATTAATTTATACGACGATTATTTATATACTAGGTGGCGTAAACTTAACCCGTAGTCTTCTCAAGCTTTACTGTAAAACATTTAACACTAAAAAAAAAAGGTTCAGTTTCCCAATAACCCTGACAGGCCACGTGGTGTATATCGTCTTCGAAGCAAATTTCAGAGTTGCTGAATATTTCTCACGACATGCTTATAACATGGGCAGGCAAGAGGTATCGTTTTGTTTTACTGTTGTTGTTTTTTGCGGCTGTCTATAGTTTTTAGCGATTTATTGCATGCACCTGTCGTATTCTAAATAAACATGTTTTTTTTTTTTTTTACTCAACTTCGTAACATAGAAACAAAATGATTAAAAACAAAGGTTAGACTACAGAGAAGGCTCATGTCGATATAGCATATTGATTTCATAAGATAAACTGTGGTGATACCAAACCACAACATATTATAAACACCAACAGCTGGTTCAGTTTATTTTCGTTGATTACAAAGAAAAAAAGTATAATCAAATTATAATACGAAGGACTAGTATCTATGGGAACGAGACTAGAAGACGTCAATGTTGACGTCAAAATGGCGGGAATTGATATGACTAATGTGTGTAAATTACAAAGCCACCCTTCATACTTAGATTTTTCATAAAAACTTCAGTAGACTACCATGAAGAGTCCATTTCGTTCATCGATAAGTAAACTTAATATAAGTACAGTTTAATGGAGATGACACGAAGTGATCGAATCCGTACAGCGAAATTTGAGATTGTATGTTTTTTTACTATAAAACTTAAAACCACGTGTATTTTGTTGCCAGTCTAATACGCTGTATAATACTTCATTATACTCATACATTCGTTTACACTACGAATTTATGCTGGATATTTCCAGTTTGTTTGTTGTTGTTTATTTTTCAAATAATTGAAGTAGTGCTAAATCTAGACGTGAGGGGTCGCCACGAAATGAAAAATTCAGACAGTCGTTGATTGAAATATTACTGTAAAAGTAGCAATTATAAAAAAAAAAGGGGTCAGCAGAGCTTTCAGTTAATAATAAAAACTTGATTTTATATAAAACGCTCCGTATTAAAGACACGATTACAACCACATCGATCAACGTTTTAACGTGTAAGAAAGAAACACGGAAAACGATATGAACTCAATAAAATTTACGTGAGTTTCCTAGTGGTTGGGTTAATATTTGCGCCTCAACCAAGTAACGACTATCTTACCCAATGTAAGTCAGACACTTACATTAGAAACGAAGAGAAATAAACCTACATTTTGAAAATTATCATATGATAAAAATGGCTAATGACGTAAGTCGCTTTGAGATAAGTTCAATTAATTTGTAATTAAATATTTTGGCATTACGTGCGAACTGGAATAATTCAATACAGGAAAAGAATCTATATTTGAAGTATATGTACGTCACTGGCCCCCTGCACATAAAGTGTGTCTGGGGGGGGGGGGGTTGGCGCTCTCTTGCGACCCCGCCATCATGCCCCAAGTGGAACAAACAAACAAAAAAACGCAGCCTGGCTAACTAATAAATGAACAATCTGCTGTAAAACCCTCATCAACGTTACAAGTTTGGCCGCCAATTTTGATTTCATTCCTTTAAGTCGCACACTGAATCATTTTTTGACCGCACCTTTTTTTTTTTTTCCACACCTAAGGTGTTTTTGATTAGATTAAAAACTAAGACGAGTGTCCGTTCCACGTTACGACTTGGTATAATCGTCACATTAAAGTTCACAAGGTAAATGCCGGCTTCGTCATCTTACACGTAAAACACTGCAGAACAATACAAACTTTGTGCGATAAGTGTCGTAAACTTCATTAGCGACGTAAGACGTAATTGTGTATTTTTGCCAGTCGGCGCGTATTTCTACAATGGCAATTCAAGGTACAATAAGATAATCTTTAGTAGATACGCGGGGATTTGGATAATGGCAGCCTATGTACAGAGGAAAGTATACGCCAGATAATGTCAGCCTATGTACAGAGGAAAGTATACGCCAGATAATGTCAGCCTATGTACAGAGGAAAGTATACGCCAGCAAATTCAACTACATTAATCGCACCAAAAGGTTTCTTGTTTTACACCTTTCAGTGGAACGCCCTCTACTGATTTAAATTCGCCACGTACAATACATTTTTAACATTCTAGATCTGTCATCTGAGAGACGCCCTCTGGTGTTCTGCCCCAACTACGAGGACGTCCCGTAGTACTCTATATTAGCCACACAAGAGCCAGCTTAGAATTTTTAACATCCACAGGGGCGACCTCTTGTGTTCTTGATCTACCATACAAGACACAAATGCCCTCTAGTATTCAACGTTAGAAGGTAAATATGGAAGTTGAGAAGTTTACTTTCAAAGTATGTGACGTCAAGTTTCCATGCAATCTTAATGAAACCCTCGTGTTTTAAAAAAATCTGTTGCAAGAAGTGACGTCACGCAATCGCTGCTACGGTTTCTAAATTATACTAAAATATTAAAATCAACTTGAGTAAAAGTTATATAATCTTATTGTTTAGTACAGACAAACTATAATAAAAGTTCATCAATTTTCGACCTAGAAATTGTGTGAAGTGAGTTATAATTTAACCCCAAAATCATTCCTGGATGAACTTTCGACGCTAGTTAGTTTCAACTTTTAGTTTGTTTTTTGTTTTGTTTTGTTTTTAATTTCGCGCAAAGCTACACGAGGGCTATCTGCGCTAGCCGTCCCTAATTTAGGAGCGAAAGACTAGAGGGAAGGCAGCTAGTCATCACCACCCACCGCTAACTCTTGGGCTACTCTTTTACCAACGATTAGTGGGATTGACCGTCACATTATAATGCCTCC
>NW_013666169.1:507518-509295 GCF_000517525.1 Limulus polyphemus | reverse complement strand
CATAGAAGGACAACTTACCTTCTGTAACCATTTTTATAATAATCACACACACACTCGTTCATAGAGGGACAACTTACCTTCTGTAACCATTTTTATAATAATCACACACACACTCGTTCATAGAGGGACAACTTACCTTCCTGTAACATTTTTATAACAATCACAACACACTCGTTCATAGAGGGACAACTTACCTTCTGTAAACATTTTTATAATAATCACACACACTAGTTCATAGAGGGACAACTTACATTCTGTAAACATTTTTATAATAATCACACACACACTCGTTCATAGAAGGACAACTTACCTTCCGTTCCACTGATGCACAATACCCGGTCTCTTACTCCAACGTTATAGTTCTCAAACCACATAAAAACCCCATGTGGGTCGTACTTCCCTCTTGGGTAGTAAACTTTGGAGTAGCTATGTTGCCATTCGAAACGTTCTTCACCATCGTGCTTTACAACCTTCCCGTAAACCTCAAAGTACTCGTGCAAGAATGAAAAGGGGACATAAACTTCACCATCCTCCTGCTTACACGGTACGGTGTATTTTTCGTTAATAAGACAATCAATGTCATCAAGGTTCTTCAATCCACCTCGCGTACGAACCCGAGGAACTTCTTCCAGAGCTAGAGGGCCAACGCCATCTTCCAAGTAGTTGTCATCGTTCGATTCTATATTATAGAGGTTACCTTTAACGTCAGCGCTGGGAATGTCTCCACATCGAATCCAGTAAGTTAAAGTTGTAGCAGTCACGAAAACAATGAGGACAGCCAGTAAAGCTCGAAGGTTTACTCGCATCCTCATTGGACCGCTGAGGCTGTGTGTAAAGGGAAAAAAAAAAAGTTTAATTTTTTCCCACATAAATATATAAATATGTATTGCACTTTTTCACTGCTTACAAATTGCTAGAGACAAGGTGAAAGTTTATGAATTAATAAGCTTGTTTTGTTTTTAAATACATACCAGTCGTTAGTCAGTATTGCTACGTAAAACAAATTTTTTACTAGATGTACTTCCGCAGGGTCCCTGAAAGTGTCCTGTTTCAAGAACAAATAAAACCAAAATTAAGAGTAACAAATATCTTTATTTGTTGCTTTTGAAGTACATATGTCATGCTCTGATGTAGCCTACAGTGATTCTTCTCGTGATTCATGGCATGCGCACGTTTTACCGATGTGACGACAGTGCAAATTGCAACGTTAAGCGTCCCTTATGTGACGTAATTTTAGTATCGACTGACTGACTGACAACACTACTTTAGTGGTTCTAGTGCTTAGAATAGGTAACCCCTCCAGTCAGCCTTTGGCCCTATTTTGGGTAAATTAAGCGAGTTTATTTTAAAGGGCTGCACATGCAAGTTAACTAATTATTTATTAGTCTACTTTTGCATTTTATTAGCCCTTGGTATTTTTTCTTCTAAGATCACTCTTTAAAAAGTTATAAATGGTATATTTTAAAATTCACGCAAAAAAAAGTCATATCCAAAATATAATGGATTAGTGATGGGATCTTTTTGAAAAGACTTTTCTTTCAGGGTGTTGAAATTCCAGTATATGTAACGTTTCTCGTGTTGGTCTCCTTCGAGAAAATAACTAAGCGTGGTTCAACTGATAAGCCACAATCGATGACGGGGAACCCACTTTGAGACTAATAATGCTTGGAGACAGCTTGAATGGGTAATGAAGAAAAACTTTAATACAAGTTGAACATAACAGCAAATGTACAACGTTTCATACCTGATGATGACAGAACCTTGTCGAAACGTTGTA
>NW_013666169.1:499839-507428 GCF_000517525.1 Limulus polyphemus | reverse complement strand
TACAACGTTTCGACAAGGTTCTGTCATCATCAGGTATGAAACGTTGTACATTTGCTGTTATGTTCAACTTGTATTAAAGTTTTTCTTCATTACCCATTCAAGCCGTCTCCAAGCATTATTGGTAAGCCACATATTCAACCCCACGACTAAGTTTCAAAGATTAAAACTGATCACTTTTCGGTGAATTTCATGGTTGGGGGTGGGGTGAAAGCACAAGTGTTAGTTGGATCTGTCCGAGATTGTCTTGATATTTAGGCTAAACCGAAATCGATATGCGATGCTCCTTTTAACTGATTGATTGACAGACAGACGACCAATCGCAAAACGACTTTTGAAGCTGAAGGTATCGGATCATCTCGGAAATGCACGAACTTTCTTAAAGTATAATGGCGGACAAACTAAAAGGATCAGCATAGATCTTTCGCCATCCGCCTCCACGATTTGCGCTTTTAGATTGTTTGTTAAGAATTATATAGAATAAACATCTTTATTTTCTTTTAGATTATTCATTTGGAATTATTTAGATGGAATCTGCCTTTAAAAAGATAAGTAACCAATCTGCCTTTAAAAAGATTAGTAATGAACTTGCTCTAGTGGAAACTGATGTAAAAATATTGCCTTAACAATTCATGAGCTGAGATAAAGGACCAGCAGTGTGAGACTAGAGGGAAGGCAGCTAGTCTTCACCACCCACCGCCAACTCTTGGGCTACTTATTTACCAACGAATAGTGGGATTGACCGTCACATTATAACGCCACTACGGCTGAAAGGGCGAGCATGTTTGGTGGTACGTGGATTCGAACCCGCGACCTTTAGATTGCGAGTCGAGCGTCCTGACCACCTGGTCATGCTGGACCAAACTTGAAGGAATACATAAAGAAATGTGCGGCAAATTAGAAGAAGAGGTTCGAATAAAAACTCATAAATACGAAAGGTAGCTATAACGTTGTAATATGTGGTGGTGGAAGTTTAAGTAAATACATACATAAAAGATGTTTGTGTCGTTTTTAACCAACTGAATTTCATTGAGGCCTTCGATATCAAAACAATGTGGTTTTTTTTTTTTATTGTTAAGCTCCAAGCTACACAATGTGCTATATGTGGTCTGCCTACCAATGGTAACGGAATCCGAGGTTTAGCGCTACAAGCTGAGGCTCAGGAGTGCACGATGTGTGTGGTTTTTTTTTGGTAGTTCGGACTTCCTCCATTTTTACACAGTTTGAAATTTGTTACCGAAAATTTTTCTCAATTTTGACAATGGATACTGGAAAAATCTTTGGTCTAAGTCAAACACTGAATTATGCACTCCAGCTCTTATTTTCTTAAGTCCACAGAATAATGGACGAACTTCTATGACGAGATACGTTTTATAAGTTATTATTACAGAAATATAAAACACGAACTAAAAGCATCAGTTCTATTCACCTCCATAAACAAACACGTTGATTTTAAGTTAACTGTTAAATTTCAACCTTGCGATGAGATATAAAGATATTTTATTATTTTCTGTTTAACATTGAAAATATAGGATTTAGTTAACAAAGACTTTACAAGAAATTAGGGCACAGTTTCACAGGAAAGACGACCACAGTCACTTCCAATAACGATATGGGATTTAGTTAACAAAGACCTTACAAGAAATTAGGGCACACTTTCACAGGAAAAAAAGATCATAGTCGCTTATAACAATGATAATTTTCTTCTTACACAATTAACTTTATTTTTATGTTGTTGTTTTCTGGCACAACTTAGTTATTGTTCTTCTGTTTCTGCGAACCTTTTTAAGTCTAGAGGGCGCTACGGAAGAGAGTTGTTTTTTTAAAGATAAGCACAAAGCTACACAAAGGGCTATCTGTGATCTGCCCACCACGGATATCGAAACTCGGTTTCTAGCGTTGTAAGAGGAAGAGAGAGGACGTTTAAAAGTTAAGCTCTTATAGCTTCCTGAAAATCATTTAATATCAATATTATAATTTGTAGTAATTTGGGTTAAAAAACACAAGAATAACTGGATATAGTAAGTAAAAGTAAGACGGTCAAAGTTTTAACGTAGAGTTTAGTGGTGTAAATTTTACTACACCGTTAAAATAGGCTTAGTACGTACAATAGGTCTCATGTTGTTGCAAAACGTTCTGTTATGTCCGTTTATTAAACAATATTATAATTTGTAGTAATTTGGGTTAAATAACACAATAATAACTGGATATAGTAAGTAAAAGTAAAACGGTCAAAGTTTTAACGTAGAATTTAGTGGTGTAAATTTTACTACACCGTTAAAATAGGCTTAGTACGTACAATAGGTCCCAGGTTGTTGCAAAACGTTCTGTTATGTCCGTTCATTAAAAATTTATATCGTGATTTTCGGTTCCTATTGTTATTTACCCTATTTCGATGGGCTTCATAATTTACCTTCGCCCCAACTGTGGGGCTCCATTCACCTGGAATGGAAGGGAATTGGATAAGAATTAGTAACTAATAATATATGATAAAACCAAATCAGATTGAATCTGGAAAAAAATCAAAATCTTGGAACCAAACTAAACATGATCTGTATGAAAAATAGGTTAGCAATTAGATCATTGGTACTACTTAATTATTGAACATGCAAAAATGAAATATGATACAGAGTATCATAAGCGAATCAAGAATACTGATGCCAATCCTCAGCGGTCCTCGCGCTATGTAGAAAGCAAATCCTCAGCAGTCCTCGCGTTATGTTGAAAGTTATCTTAAAATACTGAAAATTAAGGTCAATAACATTAATAAACTTTCAATAAGCGATCGGTAACATTTAACCAGTTTTCATTCCATTGATAGTGTTGCTAGAAATAGTGTTAATTGAGATGGTTAAAACAATACTGCTCAAAAACTGCGTTCCCCCCTCCCGGGTAGGCCAGCGGTAAGTTACGGACTTAGAACGCGAAAATCCGAGGTTCGATTTCCCGCAGTGTACAGAGCGTAGCTTGAGCTGAAAAAAAAAAACCAAAAGCAACGACAACCAAAAGCTGAATAACTGCTTTTAATTTATTCTTAAGTTTTCAGTTCGTTTTTCTTATTATTTAAGTTTTTACTCGTAATGATACAAGACTAGTTTAAATCACTTGTTCGTGATTCATAGGTAAGATGATGGTAAAAAGAAAAATCACAACATGTTCCTCTAGTACCAACATTTCATAAGAGCAACCTGACTAAACGTCCATAAAAAAAACTGGAAGAAGAAAAAGAAAGTGAACGCAAGGAAAAATTACTTGTAAGCCTTTCTGTTTTTTGATTTCCATCTTCCATTTTTGCGGATAAATATAATTCTCACTCTCTGATGCGGTCACTCTCACTTATCCTCCGAGATTTAAAGATATTTAATAGAAAGCGTGCACAGGGTCACTGACATCTGTATCAAACGATGCGCGTGCTATAAACACAATAGAAGGGCACAAGTTTTATTGAAATATATATATAAAAAGAAGCTTGCTTTGGTCAGGAACTAAAAGCCGGAGCTTTAGTGAGAAATCGGATTTCCATAAAAATCTGTAAATGGGATTTTAGAACTTATATTATGGGTTTGGAAAAATTTGGAACAGCAGGAAAAAGCAATATATGTATGATATAATCTAAATCATTAGTCGTGTTGTCTGGGTCGATCTTTGAAACATGAAATGTAGAACTAGATGCGATTGGTTTTACACGGTTGATTTTACACTCGACACACGTAAATATAGATGAAAACTAGAAAAAGCTGTACGATGCTCAATTGTACGTACAGAACTTTGTAAATCACAGGTCAGAAACACTATACATAGCCTTTATTGGTCACTTTTTTTTTCGGTCTCGATTTGGCTAGGTCTTCTAAGAAACGTTACGTTATTGGTCAACATACTGCTACATTCCGATGATGATAAAAACTATAATTTACCAACACCTCGCTTTGTGTCTCCACCCAAAACTATTGATCTACAATATGCGTCGTTTGACGCAGGTGTGATCACCTTACCTGATCGTAGAACACGTTTATTAAAGGACTAATTCAAAGTAAATTCAAATATCATGGTCACCAAAGCCATTATTATCGACATCACAAACGAATGAATGATGAGCCTTAATTTCTATGATGATTTATTAATAAATCAGGCTAATTTCTTAAGCATAATCTTGACCAGGTCAAGAAAATCGTGAATTTCATCATCCGCGTCAAAACTGTTTGTTTCTCAAGCTACACAATGGGCTATTTATGTTCTGAAACGACGGTATCGAAACCCAATTTCTAATGTTATAAGCCTCCAGACTTACCGTTGACCCGCTGGGGGCATCCACATCAAGAAGGAGACTAATTATAAGAAACATGAGCCAGCATTATTTCTTAATTGGTGAATATATATATATATATATATATATATATATATAAAATAGTACTATTACTGTATACTATCTTGACCACTGATCAAATGTCAACTTCACAACATTATCACAAAATACCAGAAGACTAGTCCCACATAACTAATAACCTATATTTTCTCTAATTATTTAAATTAAATATCACATTGTTTTTTTTTGTTAGACCTTGATCAAACTTTTACAAATTATTATCAAAAATCTGGATATAAAAGTCGATGGGAAGAAGGAAAACATAGCTAGATAATCATGTGATTATTGGTCAAGTAATCTTAACCTCCAGTAAAAAGTCAAGGGCGTTATATGACCACGATATATGTGGACGCCAGCAGATTTGAAGTCTGATTTTGTTCTTTACATTTCAACTTTACTAGACTTAGTTTGTGTTGTTAAACTATTCTTAAGAAAGACGTAGTTCATTAGTATCTGACAAACACAAAACGCTCTGTTCAAGCTGTTCGACGATTTTATTCAGTACACACTTATAGAGCTGTGTAAGTCAAGCAGACGATATTTTACTCAGTACACACTTAAAGGGCTATGTGAATCAAGCAGACGTGAATATTTTACTCAGTACACACTAAAAGAGCTGTGTGAGTCAAGCAGACGATAATATTTTACTCAGTACACACTGAAAGAGCTGTGTGAGTCAAGCAGACGATAATATTTTACTCAGTACACACTTATTGAGCTGTGCGAGTCAAGCAGACGTGAATATTTTATTCAGAACACACTTATAGAGCTGTGTGAGTCAAGCAGACGATAATATTTTATTCAGTACACAAATGGTTCGTTCCGCAAGCATACATCCTCTCCTTAAGGAAGTACATTATGGTTTTTCGATTTTATTGCCTCAATAAACCTGTCAGCTTTTACTTCTTTGGTAAACGACAGACGAAGAGATGCCAAAGTAAAACGCTCGTGTCAGCGACAGTGCTGGCCACGTGCTTACTTCATAACCGACCGATACGAAACTCATTTCTCCTTATAAACGAGGAACCTATGGTAATAAAAAATGTTTTATTGCTTCGTAAAAGTTGCTATCACAGGAATCCATCTTTGAAATAAGTAGTTGTTGTTTTTTAAGTTATTAACAGAGACAAATAAATCAACTTTGAAACGAAACATTATCCTGATTATTATGTCGTATCATAAATGGTTGGTCTGAAAGTTAGAAAGTTTTCTTCTTCATTTTGTAGATCACTCGGACCGTTTTGAGTTGACCTATTCCATTTATTATTGGACTTAGAATGTGTTATCTTGGTAGAGGTCGCTGCCGAGAAATGTATTTCTTCTCCAAACATTTTTAGAACCCTATTACTTTTAGGCCACCCTGTATATCGTCGCTAAACTTTTTTTTTTTCTATTTGTTAAACTTACTTAACTCGAATGAAAAGATAATACAAAGATGGGGAATTGTTTTTTGTTGTTTTTTTTTAATCTCATATTATAGTACAAATTCTATGAAGTTTTCTATATGCTAAAAAACCACGTAACGTATCTGCTCTGTCGGCAGACATGGATCGAAATCGCTTTGAAGAAACAAATATACATGTCCTTACCTCGGAACAAAGCGTTGTGAGTGCACGTGCTAGCTGATGAGTAACGTGCAATATTAAATATGCAACAGTTTGTTGCATGGTATATCTCGTTGTGTGTTTTCCAACTCGTTTCTGTTCGATTTTATGAACTCGATACGTTGCAAAAGTTGGACAGTGGTCTGCCTATTTGTTGTGCTGTGCCCACCGCGAGTATCGAAGCCAAACATTTTTACGGTTATAAAGCCCTCAGACTTACTGCTTCGCCACCAGAGGGCCATAAAATACATACAAACACACGTCTTTATACAAGATACCTCGCACGTAGAAACAAATTTGTTTGTTTTTACTTATTTTTTATATCAGTCAATTGTGTTGTACAAAAGCAGAAGGTGCGGAATAAGTTATAGCAGATCCAGCCAGCCGTATGTCAGCAATATAAGCTACAGTTATAGCAGATCCAGCCAGACGTATGTCAGCGATATAAGCTACAGTTATAGCAGATCCAGCCAGACATATGTCAGCGATATAAGCTACAGTTATAGCAGATCCAGCCAGACGTATGTCAGCGATATAAGCTACAGTTATAGCAGATCCAGACAGACATATGTCAGCGATATAAGCTACAGTTATAGCAGATCCAGCCAGACGTATGTCAGCGATATAAGCTACAGTTATAGCAGATCCAGCCAGCCGTAAGTCAGTGATATAAGCTACAGTTATAGCAGATCCAGGCAGCCGTAAGTCAGTGATTCGATGTTATATCAAGACACACGGTTGTGAGTCGTGCGGCCAAGAAAAGAAACTTGAGACGCGAGGCACACAGTGTGTTACTTAACCAACAAATTGCGATTTTCAGCTAGCTGTAATTTAGTACTCCCTCCGTGACTTTTTTTCTTATTTTTTCATCTATATTGCCATCCAGTTTTCACAACTCGCATTTCAAATTGTACGGAATTAAAAAAAAATAAAAACATATTTCCCAAACTTCGACTTTTATGAAATTCGGTACACATTTAACATACCGTTTACTCTATGTCTCTACAAAATTTCGCTCAAACCAAACACGACGTTTGGCAGTTACAGTAAAAAAGAGCGGTGATTTTTGAAAGAAGGTTTTTGCTGAGATTTGCAGGACAAAGAGTAAGTGGAACCGTTCTGACTTCAACTTAAAAATCGACTGATATCCTGTTTTTATCGGATCTCGATTGACTAGGTTATCCAGACATACAACAGTAAAGGATGTATACATCTTGTTCTATAGCTTAGATCATACTGTCTCTTCAACATGTGATAGTTTACATATATGTAAGTAATAATATAATATTGTACTGTGATAGTTTGCATTTATATGTCAGTAACAATATAATATTGTACTATGTGATAGTTTACATATATGTCAGTAACAATATATTGTACTATGTAATAGTTTACATATATGTAAGTAACAATATAATATTGTACTATGTGATAGTTTACATATATGTAAGTAACAATATAATATTGTACTATGTGATAGTTTATATATAGGTCAGTAACAATATAATATTGTACTATGTGATAGTTTACATATATGTAAGTAACAATATAATATTGTACTATGTGATAGTTTACATATATGTAAGTAACAATATAATATTGTACTATGTGATAGTTTACATATT
>NW_013666169.1:497184-499004 GCF_000517525.1 Limulus polyphemus | reverse complement strand
ACACTTTTTTTTTTTACTGCTGGGCTGTTTTTTTTTCTATTTCACGCAACGTTACACGAGGGCTATCTGAGCTAGCCGTCCCTAATTTAGCAGTGTAAGACTAGACGGAAGGCAGCTAGTCATCACCACCCACCGCCAACTCTGGGACTACATTTTTACCAACGAATAGTGGGATTGACCGTCACCATATAACACCCCCACGGCTGAAAGGGCGAACATGTTAGGTGGGACGGGGACCATCAGATTGCGAGTCGAGCGCCCTAACTATCTGGCGATGCCAGGCCAACTGTTTTTGGTTTAGATATACACTACAGCAAGCCGGAAATCACCAAAACTACATTATAATACAACTAAATGTTTTGGAAAACCTTTAAAACTACAAAAACACTTCCTAAACGCCTAGTTTAAACTGGCCACTTACGTCTAAATATTCCATTAAATACGCCCCCCCCCATTCAAACTAAAATTATTAAATGTTGAAAGTTTAATAATTCGTAGTAATAAAATATGCTGGACATTAAAAAACTAGTATGCGAGAAATCTGCACGCGACCATAACATAATTAAGAATTGAAGCACAAGAGCCGAGTCGTGCGCATAAACGCAGTACCACCAGCTGTACGCGTAACGTTTCTTATTATTACACCCGAATTCACACAAACACGGCTTCTACCAGTTCACACTACAGAATAATTAAATAATAAAACGTTCCTCGAATGAATTTTTTTTCGCTAATTCTTCTTTATATTCTCGAAACTTTAATAATTACTACTTCATTCTAAGTAAGTTTATTTTAGTAAAATTTCATGAACGTCATTTATCATGATTTTATTTCAACTTTTTTTTTCTTTCCATCACTCGACCGGTCTTAATTCATTGAATAGATTTAATCTAATATTCCAGAATAAATCATTTCGCTATAGCAAGCTCAAACTTGTATTTAAATCCTTTACAAAACAAGCATAAAATCAAGGCCATGAGCATTTATTTAGGCTTGATCTCTTTGTGACTTGCTTATCTCATTCGCAGGTTTGAGGAAATGAAAAAACAGATTCCCGTACATGTGAACGAACGGGTTGAGGCAACTGTTTGCTCTCTCTCTCTCTCTCCGCCAATACACAGTGAATGTGCATCAAAACATCGGGATTCAGTCTCCAGGTTTGAGATACTAGATGTGCTTCCGCAAGGTACCCGAATTTATTCCATTTCAAGAGTAAATAAAACAGAATTAAGAGTAACAAATATCTTTATTTGTTGCTTTTGAAGTACATATGTCATGCTCTGATGTAGCCGACAGAGTGCACAATTCTTCTCGTGATTCCAGGCATGCGCACGTTTTACTGACGTCACGAGAGTATAAGTTGCAGTGTTAAAGCGTCCCTTATGTGACGTCATTTGAGTCTACTAAATAACACTTAAATGACTTTAAATGTTAAATAAATACATTAAATCGTAACCAGAGAAGACGAACAAAACTGGAGAAGGTGCATTTACTTCTCGGTGGTAGAGTAAGTTGATATAATGTCCTTGTATAGTGTGCAGTACAATTTATAAAATAAGTTGCTGTAATTGGTTACTCTTAAAACGAGAAAATTAACATCAGTGGTAAAAGTTTTTTTTTTTAACAAACACAAAAATTTGCATTTTTTTGGCGTTAGACAAATGAGAAAATTTGTGCCAATTACAATTCAAACTATATAGACCTGGCTATCCCTTTTCTGGAAAGAATGGTATGATTGGCCATTTATGATAAAAAACGAAAATTTAATTTCTTCCTCCTTTTTGTTTATTTAAATAGATATTTTAATATATATATATATA
>NW_013666169.1:491426-496204 GCF_000517525.1 Limulus polyphemus | reverse complement strand
CGTGAAAACTGTCCATATTTTGATGTCATGATAAGTAAATTAAAAATTGTTATTTTACGGTGATAATCTTGTTTTCTTGTGCCCAATAATGCATAATTTCATTTGATAAACACGTTTAAATTGAATGGTAGTTTATAATCAGTCACAAGAACGTCGAATCTGAATCACTTGAAAAAAACACGGGGGTGCTTAACTTTTTTCCAGGTGTATATATCACAACATAGAAATAAAAAGCCTACACGGGTTTTAAGACATTTCAAATAATAAGTTATATTATCTAGACACGATAAATGTCCATTAGAGGTCACTTTACGGTTTATTCTACTGTATTTTGTACCTTTTCTGACTGATTATTTTCAGTTTATAGTAGACTGGGGACTACACTATTTCTAAGGCTCTATTATGATAATAAACGTCTGGTATTAGTGTCATAAACACTAAAGCTAGTTATTGTGTGTATTTGTTATAGCAAAGCCACATCGGGCTACCTGTTGTGTCCACCGAGGGGAATCAAAACTCTGGTTTTAGCGTTGTAAATCCGAAGACTCACCAGGGGACCAAATTATTGTGAGTAAAAACAATAACTCGAGCAGGCAAGTAATGATAGAAAATTTATATACACGCTGGATTGAGTGTTAAAAAAAGTAATTTACAAAGTATATAGTATACTACTGTACGTTCCTATAGCTACCTATGCTTCACTTTAGTCCAATATAGACCTAATAACTAAAACATTAAATTCTAAAGATCAATAGGGTGTGCCTATATATATATATACCACATACATATGCGTATAGATATTTCAATTCTGTTCTTTTGTTTAAAGCAACGCCCTAAGGTTATGCAACCGTAAGGCCGTCAGATGGCGCAATTATATTCTACACAAAAATCTGTAGGTATGGATAACTTAAAATATTAATGCGGGGTATACACGAAACAGTAGCTTTAATGTTACGCGAATCCAGGTAGGTGGGGATCAAATGTTTGTTCATTTTCTATGTACAAACAGATTTTTTTTTATAACGCTCTCCATCCCCTAACGAAACACAAAACTACGCAGCTTGGATACACTTTATGTAAAGAGTACCTCATGAAATGTGTCTGAACAGAAGTATACCATGGACTACATGGTTAATTAAATAAAATACAGACCAGTCCAAAGTTTCTTACCAAAGACGTTATTCACTATGCAAATAGCATCATCTGGAAAATACAAAGTAAAATTCACAAAGGTTCTATAATTAGTGGATTTAATATCAACAAAGCCATGTAACACGTTTTAACTTAAAACGTCTCAATGATTAGTGGATTCAATATCAGCAAAGCCCTGTAACACGTTCTAACTTAAAACGTCTCAATGATTAGTGGATTTAATATCAGGAAAGCCCTGTAACACGTTTTAACTTAAAACGTCTCAGTGATTAGTGGATTTAATATCAGCAAAGCCCTGTAACACGTTTTAACTTAAAACGTCTCAATGATTAGTAGATTCAATATTAGCAAAGCCCTGTAACACGTTTTAACTTAAAACGTCTCAATGATTAGTGGATTTAATATCAGCAAAGCCCTGTAACACGTTTTAACTTAAAACGTCTCAATGATTAGTGGATTTAATATCAACAAAGCCCTGTAACACGTTTTCGTCAATCCTCACTTTCAACAAGATGGCACTTTTTCTCTCCTGGTTCTGTGCAAAACAGTCAAGCAAAACACTAAGTTAAAACAAACATGGAATTTAGGATAATGACAAATATATATACAATAACCGCTTTAATATATTTTTCTCGTTTTGAAAGATTTCACAGACTTCTACCCCCCCTTTTTTTTTACTTATGAAAAATTATTCAAGAAAACCTGATAATTTCATTAAAACTTTTCTCTCAAATCACGATATGATATCTGCTAAGTAGAAAAAACAAACAAACATTCAACTTAGTGCCTGTCTTTCTTTTTACTAAGGCCCTGGTTTAACACACGACAAAATCAAAAACAGAGTTGCTTTCGGTGTAAGTTTTTCATCTGATAAAAACAGAAAAACTTGTCGCCATCTGTTAAACTTTCTTCGTTGCTGCCGACGTGTTACTGTCACCGGAAATTGTGATTCATAATAACACACTGTAAGAACTTGAAATCATGACGCGGAAACCAACGAGGAGTTGAATTGTCAAGGAAAGTAAAGCTTTGTGACTCGGTAGATTTTCCGTCATAAAAACAGGGCGACCAGTTTCAATGTTTAACCCCCCGTGATCCTATAGAATCCCAGTTTCCTATAGGATCCCAGATTCAATGTTTGATCCTCCCGTGGTCTTATAGGATCCCAATTTCAATGTTTGACCCCCGTGATCCTACAGGATCCCAGTTTCAATGTTTGATCCCCCGGTGATCTTATAGTATCACAATTTCAATGTTTGCCCCCCCCCCCCACTGGACCTTTTTTCAGTTTGATCTACGACTCTGTAGGATTGAACATGTCACACACACACGTATATATATGCACACACGACTTTTTCCACAGTGTAATGAGGTCCTTAAATGATGCACATATACACACAAGATTATATATATTTAACGTTAAAAAGTACGATGTATAAATATTTTAGGGAATTACGATAAAAAAAATACAAATTTGAAACTCAAAAAATTTTGCTAAAATCTGAGTAGCAGCTGGTGCTGTTACAAAACTGATAACAATATCTTGATTTTACTGTCTTGTGTACACTAACTCTAGTACACAACAGTACTGATGGAAAACAGAAGCTTCAAGTTAACGAGCAAAGAAAACCATTGAGTAAATAAAAGAGAGAGAAAAAAAAAACAAATTCGAGAAGTACTTATTGCTTTTTGAAGTTTACGTCTTGTTCTCACTGCACAATTGTGTAACGCCTGTCAGTAAGTTTTTACCAATATTTGGAAGATTCTATAACTGTCGAAGGGCTTCAGCTGTTAAAGGAAAACACTACTCACCGCTCTGTTTACGATGAAAAGTAGGGTTTACAGGGGCTACAAGTGTGACTGAGGTGGTAAAACCAGTTCTCCAAATCTCTGATACAGAAAGACCTACTACTAATCTGTGTAAAGTTAAACAACTCACAGTGACTGGTAATCTCATCCGTCTGCTTTATATGCATGAAACACTGTGGTGAATAATTATATGTATACAATGTAAAAAAAAATGTTTCATAAACGTGTACGACTAAACCAAACCTGTTAACTTTCATATTTTTTCAGTTTAAATAGGCTCGGCGTGGCCAGGTGGTTAGGACGCTCGACTCGTAATCTGCGGGTCGCAGGTTCGAATCTCCGTCACACCAAACATGCTCGCACTTTCAGTCATGGGGGCGTTATAATGTGACGGTCAATCTCACTATTCGTTAGTAAAAGAGTAGCCCAAGAGTTGGCGATGGGTGTTGATGACTAGCTGCCTTCCCTCTAGTCTTTCATTGCTAAATTAGGGACGGCTAGCGCAGATAGCCCTCGTGTAGCTTTGCGCGAAATTCAAAACAAACAAACAGTTTCATTATCAAATTATCAGAGGGAGGGAGGGAGAAAAGAGAGACTGATAGACAGACAGACACAAATAATATCAGATTATCACTCCGACGGATTTTGTTGGGGTATCACTATGCAACAAAACTGAAAGAATATCTATTAGAGAGAAAAAAACACATCAAGGGCTAAAAACCGTATTAAATTTTAGTGTAAACTGTTTGTATAACGTAAAGCTCTCCTTGCACTGATTAGTTTACGATACGTTTAACATATAGGTAAGACAACTATACGAACTTTACCTGTATAATCACCACATCAAAATAATAAACAATCGTTCGCGCGAGTTATTAAAGTGTAGTGACTAGCCTTTTCTTTGAAACAACTAGACAGACAGACAGATAGATATACTGCTCACGAATCTCACCTTGTCCAATATTTCAGTATCGCCGACATCATCGCTAGCGGAGCTCGAAGGGCGAATTGATGCTAAGCCTTAGGGCTATTCCTTCTCCTATCAACAAGTTATAGGATAAAGCATCATTTTAAGAACATGTCAGTCTTTCTGAAGTGAAGCTGAATATTATTCAAGTACGTTAGCCTCAATAGCAATAAAATTACTCCAATTATAAAGAACAAATAGTCGGGTCGTTTAATACAGAAAAGCGTCCGTCTAAACTGGCATACTTCCCCCCATCCTTGCCTAGCAACCACTGCATTGTTACGACACAGAGTAAAAGCTGTCTTTGCTGCACTAGGTAACACCGTTTTCTGGTAGTCGGAAACGAAACGCGTCCATTCCAAAACCGCTAAGGCTTGTGGGATACATGAAGTAAACGCGTGTGTTAAACGTGAGAAAATATGATAGTTTTATAGAGTATTCAAGAACTACTTTAAGTTCGTTCTAAATTTATTTTTTTTTTCTTTCTGATGGCAGAATATACTTCACAACATCCGTTTCAGCTCTTCTACTGAACAAGTTCGATTTCCAGTACAAAAAAAAAACATTATTTACAACAACAAGAGACTAGAAAAAAACGGAAATAAAACCAAATTCGTCTTCGTCGTTGTTTTCATACAGCTACAAAAAGAACCTCAAAAATACAATTCAATTCTGATCCCAAATATAGGTGAAAAAAGAAAACAACTCAACTTTAAGCTTGATTGTGTAAGAATATCCATTAACTTCGCTCAAGGTATTCAGTGTTATCGCACTAACGACTGTATTATTAAAAAAAAAAAGGACAAGCAAAGTATTACTGATTATGATCAGGTAATAGGCATATACAAAC
>NW_013666169.1:486378-490524 GCF_000517525.1 Limulus polyphemus | reverse complement strand
TAACAAAAGGGTATATTATAGTCTGATATACAGAATTAACAAAAGGATATATTATAGTCTGATATACAGAATTAACGAAAGGATATATTGTAGTCTGATATACAGAATTAACAAAAGGGTATATTATAGTCTGATATACAGAATTAACAAAAGGATATATTATAGTCTGATATACAGAATTAACGAAAGGATATATTATAGTCTGATATACAGAATTAACGAAAGGATATATTATAGTCTGATATACAGAATTATTTCACATTAAATCTACACATGCATTAATCTTAGAAACACGAGATAAATTACAGGATAACGCATGACAACTTTACGCCCTACTCTTAAGTTTGCAGACAACCAACGCTTCATACAACCATGACGTTTTAATGTCATGTTTGGATTTAACCTTTATTTTTCTTCAGTTACAAAGCTGAGAACGTGCAGGAGTAACTATTCTGCGTCTGGATATCAGCGAATGCGCGTTTCGAACAGCTGTAGCCTAACGTTCTTATCATATCCCATACTAGTTCCATGCTCGAACTATGGATACAATCGTTCATGGTTCGCGGCCCATTACCGCAAAAAAAAACGCGCTTCCGCTTCGTAGACGCGGGTCCTCTCTACAAAAGCAAAGATCAAATCTCACTATTCGGTAAGACAGGAGGAGTTGGCGATGGGTGTTGTTAATTAACCACCCCCTAGTCTACCAGTTAGAAATTAGGGACAGCTAGTGCAGATCGCCCTCGGATCGCTTTGGATAAATACCCCCCCCCCCAAAAAAAACTTTCAATAATCGGTCTATAATAATAATAATAGCGTTTATAAACTTACGCAGGAACAGCACTACTGGCGTTGTTTATTTATGTTACATGTTCAGTTGTTAGTCTAACCTGTTTAACATTAGTTAAAATGGAGGCGGAATGGTCGGGAAGGAGGTTCCCACCTCTTTCAAAATCCCAATTTAACCACTGCAGGTAAACATGACAGTTTCTATCCTACTAGAAACCAGAAAAGAGGATATAATTTATTTGCAATTCTCGATCAATCGATAATCAATTTGTTGTCCCAGTAATCGCCGAAAATGCAGAAATGAAATACCAGAACAAGAAAAAAAAAAAAAAACATTCTTTTGTTCAGATCATTTGTAAAAATTTAAATACTTGCAAAACGCAGGCAAAGTAAATGTGCCCCACATCGTAGTTAGTGGAAAGACACCCCTTTCCTTCCAAACGGGGTTCTTGCACCACTGTATTCTACCACCATCCTGGTCAAGGAAAACTCGCGTAAAAGTAATTAGTTTCCGCTAATAACAAAATGAACAGGGATTCTCTGGCAAAAGTAATTAGTTTCCGCTAATAACAAAATGAACAGGGATTCTCTGGCAAAAGTGATTAGTTTCCGCTAATAACAAAATGAACAGGGATTCTCTGGCAAAAGTGATTAGTTTCCGCTAATAACAAAATGAACAGGGATTCTCTGGCAAAAGTGATTAGTTTCCGCTAATAACAAAATGAACAGGGATTCTCTGGCAAAAGCGGGTCCAAAAGGTGAGTGATTTGTGTTGGGGGAGAGGGGGAGGATCAATATGTAAAATTCACATAACACAAAACTAACGCTACTGAACAAAAAACGAAAAATGTACCAAACGGTTGAGTAAAGTATGAAATGAGTAAAATGGATAACGAAATAGAAAAATTAAGTAAATTAAACAGAAATGACTAACTAGAAATTAAAGAAAAAATACAACACTTAAAGTGCACGTGAGTCGGCTTCAAGACAAAGAACACGAGACACGATGAAGCTGCTCCCCAAATCGGGTAACCTGATTTGTATATAAAAAAGGAGAAGTAAATCTGAGAGAATTCCCAGCTCGAGGTTTTTAACGTGTTTATAATTGGACCAATTACAAATGGGCAGCACTGATTAAAAAACAACCAATCACACCTAATGTAACAATCGTGAAAGTTAATAGCATCCAAGTGACTCGTGAGATAACAGAGTCAATCTTGAATGGCACTTACTACAGAGGCTACACTCCTAGGGCTATCACTGGACACGATCAATGGATTTACTGGTTCACAGTAAACTTGAATAAAATACAATTTTGTTTTTTATTTTATCTTCAAAATGTATAGAAAGGTGGATCTTATCTTATTAACCTAAAACATAGACCAGGCTCGTAACTAATTTACCCCACAACCAAAAGGATTAATTTATAATTGTTGTTAATCTAACAATTGATAAAATAATAATAAGCAGAGGTGCACAGTAAACCTGAAAAAAAATTAAAGGTAAAAAATAATAATTAGTAATCTATATTGATCTATAAGTATAAGAATATATCTTTAGTACCGTGTCCACCACATCTTAATATCTGCTTTAAAAAAAAAAAACGTTCAAAGCAGATATCAATTCCACAGACTGGCGTATCATCTGAATTGGGATACTACCGTTCCCGAGAAAACAATTTACAGCGATGAAAAATGAAATTTTCTTTTGTCTAGATGACATAATCCTCTTATCCTTCAAAGTTATGTTACAGTTGTTGTTTAAATTAAGTTTCACACTTAAAGTTGATAGCAGAAAAAATGGATACGTATTTAGAGACGAATAATGTAATGCTAAAAATAAAATTTCATTATCTTTTGAAAAGAGTTCCACAGGAAAAAAAAAAATCGGTAACACAAACTAAGTAAGAGGAAAATGTTCAGTCTGGTTTAAAACGCTTCCACGTGGAATTCATGTTGTTTTTTTTCTCAATGTTCACAATAACAGCAAAATGAATATAAACGAAGAAATTAAAGGATGTACATTTATGAGAAGTAAATTATGGAAAACGGGTCATCTTAACGGTCAATCTGGATGGAAAACGGGTCATCTTAACGGTCAATCTGGACAAAAAAAACCTTCCACATGGAATTCAG
This sequence comes from Limulus polyphemus, assembly GCF_000517525.1. Lineage (NCBI taxonomy): Eukaryota > Metazoa > Arthropoda > Merostomata > Xiphosura > Limulidae > Limulus > Limulus polyphemus. The sequence continues at coordinate 487,603 of NW_013666169.1, read as the reverse complement.
ATTCTTCTCTACTTTCATTATAACTTTTTAGCAGACATTCCAGCAGATTAGTTTGCATGCCATCCAAACAAGATTCAAACCAGGGTTATCGGGTGAGAAGAATGAAAAATTACCTATCACAATGATCCAATTTCATTGATTAATCATTCTGTAATCATAAAAATTTATCTGCCAGTGAGCGTCATCTGCGGTACATGAGTCCATGGTTTGTTTGTTTTGAATCTCGCGCAAAGCTACACGAGAGCTATCTGCGCTAGCTGTCCATAATTTAGCAGTGTAAGACTAGAGGGAAAGCAGCTAGTCATCACCACCCACCGACAACTCTTGGGCTACTCTTTTACCAACGAATAGTAGGATTGGCTGTCATATTATAACGGCCCCCACGGCTGAAAGGGCGAGCATGTTTGGTGTGACGGGGATTCGAACCCGCGACCCACAGATTGCGAATCGAACGCCCTAACCACCTGGCCCATTCAAACTGGAAAACAAAACAAAAAAAGATGGCGACGAGAAAACGTAATTAAACATACACACAAACTGAAAAAAAAAGATGAAAAGCAATTATTTTAAAAACGTAACAGTTTCCATTGTCCAGTTACAGGGACACGATTCAGTACAGAAGGAAAAGTGTGTTCGAAATTTATGTCACGTCGTACAGTGGGAACGTTTTGTTTGTGGAATTTCGCAAAAAAAAAGTTACTAATCAAAAAGTGGAAATTTCACCGTCACTCCTATAACGCATTCATGATTCCAAAGTGCAAATCGCATTTTTTTTTTGGCGGAAAGATGGCTCAAACCACGTAACCTCGGATCCACAGCCCGGCACGGTAACCACAAGGCCTAGACAGTAGGAATATTCATACTTATAATAATTATTCGATAACAATTATTATGGACTGTATGAAATATTGTGTTTTATTACTTTGAAGTAATTCCTATTAGTTTCGATAACAATTATTATGGACTGTATAAAATATTGTTTTATTACTTTGAAGTAATTCATATTAATTTCGATAACAATTATTATGGACTGTATGAAATATAGTGTTTTATTACTTTGAAGTAATTCATATTAATTTCGATAACAATTATTATGGACTGTATGAAATATAGTGTTTTATTACTTTGAAGTAATTCCTATTAGTTTCGATAACAATTATTATGGACTGTATAAAATATTGTGTTTTATTACTTTGAAGTAATTCCTATTAGTTTCGATAACAAT
>NW_013666169.1:479980-485962 GCF_000517525.1 Limulus polyphemus | reverse complement strand
GGACTGTATAAAATATTGTTTTATTACTTTTGAAGTAATTCCTAGTAGTTTCGATAACAATTATTATGGACTGTATAAAATATTGTTTTATTACTTTTGAAGTAATTCCTAGTAGTTTCGATAACAATTATTATGGACTGTATAAAATATTGTTTTATTACTTTTGAAGTAATTCCTAGTAGTTTCGATAACAATTATTATGGACTGTATAAAATATTGTTTTATTACTTTTGAAGTAATTCCTAGTTTTGAAGTAATTCCTATTAGTTTCGATAACAATTATTATGGACTGTATGAAATATTGTGTTTTATTACTTTGAAGTAATTCCTATTAGTTTCGATAACAATTATTATGGACTGTATAAAATATTGTTTTATTACTTTGAAGTAATTCCTACTAGTTTCGATAACAATTATTATGGACTGTATAAAATATTGTTTTATTACTTTTGAAGTAATTCCTACTAGTTTCGATAACAATTATTATGGACTGTATAAAATACTGTGTTTTATTACTTTGAAGAAAGAGGCGTAACTGCCTTCAAGATGTACAAAATTTAAAACATGCGGTAACTTTTTGTGACTATAAAGTGAACGCTACCCCAGAGAATCTACAGAAGTTTGGGCTGGATGAAAAGTGTAAGGTTGTAAACATACAGAGTGAGGCAAGAGTTACTATACAGTTGGTACTAAATAAAATATTCCGAAGACAACTGAAATCCATTTAATTATTGCCTGTTTCGAAGTAATATCTAGAACTTGCACTATGTTATAAATGAAACAACTGTATGGTCAACCCCAAGCCTGTATTCTAAGTATCACACGACCAATTACAATGAATTCTGTTGATTTAAAACTAACCACGATAGTTTTCATGTCCTTATTCAATCCATTTTTCACGCACGCTATTTTGTGGACATTATGTGTTACATTCGATAAATTCTAGTTTATTTGAAATAAAAATACAAATTACGCGGTCAGACAAACAAGCTCACGTAGACGTTACTTTATTTAATAAACTTAACCGTAAAGTAAACAACAAAGTAATGGTATTAATAACAACGTACAGAGTACGAAACAGTTATGAGCGTTTTGTTTATGACAACGTTTTATGAGTTGAAACAACTCATAAAAAGAATAAGAAAAAGAATAAAACACACAGTACAGAAAAAAGTAGCTAAAAGGTGTTTATAACAGTCTATGAAACACCTGAAGCTAAATTATTGCAACGTAAATGTAAAAGGGCAAATTTGGCTGAATATGCAGAAACGTCTGAATACGTGTTCATAAAGCGATAAGCATATGGTTTTGAACGAACTACGGATGCATATTTTAGACTTAAGTAAGTCGAAAAAACCCATAGAAATTGTATTTAGTGTAACGTTCATTTTTTAGGAAATTACACGTGAAGTAAGTGTTGTTTGTGTGAAAGACTTTGCAAATAACAAAGCTAAAGTTGAAATCGAAACCAGTCGTCACGTGATGACAATGACATTGTGCAATCGTGTATCGTACTTGTTACATTGAAAAGTTTGACAAAGCAAAAAACAGGTAAGGTGATTCTGCATTAAAAAGCCAATACGTAATCGGGTCTTCTCTGACAAAGGCCTTTCTAACGATATGAGAATTGTGGCGTTTTATCGAGAAATGTGCGATAAACGTTCGGGACAGACAAACGCAAACGCATTATTTATAGATTTATTATAATCATCATAAATGTACTCTGCACAATCTGATTAATTCTTTTTTTTACTACAAAACTTCCTGATAGTCAGCATACACGAACTGCCTCATCTAGCGTCAAAATTAAGTACTAAACGTATAGTTATAATTGTAAGCTATTGTTTTGATTGATCAGTTAGCTGTTTCTGAATTTCGCGCAAAGCTACACAAGGCGTTAGGCGTCCCTGATTCTGAAATTATAAGCTGGAGCAAAGGCACCAAGTCAACAGCACCTACTGCCAACAATCGGTCTATTCTGATTGAATAATGCGATTTAACCGAGACACTTATCATGCAACCACAGCCCAAAAGTAAAGAGCGCTTTTTTTACGGCAACAGAACGGGAATCGTGAACCCTCAGATTCACAGTCCGAAATGCTAAGTACTAGGCCACGCCCGACCTCTATTGCTTTGATCTGACACTTATATTTTCATATAGCAGTTTTATTCTGAGTCATCCTTGCTACACATATACACAAAATTAAACAATACAGAAAGCTTTCGCGCATGCTGTTACAGGCTTAAGATGACGGTAATTCAACATCTTTCTGTGAGAGCAGTATAGTTTTGTCCCTTGTTTACGTTAAGTAAACATCACATCGCTCCTTGTTTTAATCTAGTAGATTCTCGTAGAAAGCACTAGCTGTCTGATGTTTTGCAATACCGTTGGCTCATACTTTTAAAATCAACTCAGTCGACTAAAACCATGTTCGGCTAATATTCTCTACTAATCTTGGGTTCGCGTCTGGCCCAAATCTAGTAAATGAGTTAACGAAACCTAAAATAATGAGTAAACGTACACAAAAAGTAAGGCAGATGGTTGAAAGCCCCTCATAACGCACGTTAATTATTGTTTGTTTGTTGAACTTCCCGCAAAGTTAATTGCGGGCTATCTGTGCTAGTCGTCCCTAATTTAGAAAGGCTACTCTTTTACTAACGAAAAGCGGAATTGACAGTCACATAATAACGACCCCAACGGTTAAATAGACGAACATTTTCGGTGACGGAATTTGAACCCGTGATCTTCAGATTGCGAGTCGAGCACCCTAACCACCAAGCCAGGTTAGGCCCACGTAAGTTATAAATAAAGCTAAATATGTATCTTCACTGTCTTTTTTAAAGCTAAAATATTAATGAAAGTGTTAGGAAAATAATTTATAAATTCTCATTCCTCACGTAGTAGTACTTCCGTTTAAATGACGTCACGTCCGTCTTAATTTTTGATATGGCTTAGCTGTTTGTTTTCGATATCCTTGCAAGACAACATCCGGTATGTGTGTCTCTATAGGCTTAAGTTTGCAATTAACCCTTTCTCTCTAGGGACAACTTTCACCAGAACTTTACTTGAATTGTAAACATTTCCAGCATAACCTACGACAAACATCGTTAGAATAAACTATATGTCATACAGCTTGTGAGTCCAATCATGGGAGAGAAAAATGTTAGCGTAGGTTTTTTTTTTTTTTTAATAATACAGGAGTCGTATATCACGTTCCGTATTTTACCACGAAACGGACGGACTTAAAGAGTTATACTACCACCACCACTTCCTACTCCCCGGCTAATGTGGGCAGTTAAGAAAAGAAAAACCACGTTAACACGTGATAATAACAGTTATTACGTAACACAAGCCTACACAGTGAAAAGTAATATGCTACATACATCTCTAAAGCTTTTATGCTGCAAATGCAAGACGCTTTTGCATTAATAGGTTAAGTAAACAAAATATATGCATGTGTCCGCGTTTTATACACATGTGGGAAACAGTGGGAAGATTGGAATTGTGCTGCCACCTAACGGATAATGAAACTGATAACGAGATATTTTGTCAGCACATCTAATAATAATAACTTAGGCCTTTGTACTTTCTTTATATATTGTTATGCTTTTAACCGCCATTACATTAGTAATATTGAGATTTATATGAATGAAGTTACTGGCAAACTTATCAATATTTTTATTATAACTCGGGAAATGTCTCATGTTGAAACTTTTCCCACAATCCTCACTTTTTCAACTAAAACTTGCATCCTCACAACTGGATATTACATGTATTAAAAAAATTATAGCTCCACCTATGAAAGATAATCGAATTAACGTGAAACAAAAAAAGGAAAAACTGTGGAAAACAAAACACTAAAATAGTAATAAAAACATTAACCTCTTACCACAGTACAGATAAATTACTTTTGTCAGATCAAGGGTATAACGTACAAACAATACATACCATGTTTAAAAAAATACATTACACAAATAGCTGTAAATAACAAGTACTACTGCCAATAGGAACTAGGCTTCAATGGCATAGGAAGTGAGAGGACTTGCTCCCCTCACAATTTTCAATTTGTCCCAACAAAAATGCCTCAAAATTAGAAAAATTACTCTCAGGAAAAGCAGGAGAATGCATAAAATTTAATACAGAACCCAAGAGTTTTCAGGGCTTAAAGACAAGACCTGGTTGCTGGCTATAATGGAGCACATTCCGTTGGGTCACTTGGTGAAATAAACCTTGCCTCCACACACACACATTTTGAATTAGCTTCCTATAGCTCTGGGCTTGTATATCAGAAGTCAGTATTTCACTGAATTAAGCTAAAACAAGTGCAAACTGTGTTTATGAAACATTTATTCCTCACTGTATGCTTAAAGCCCCCCCATCATTTTGACTAATCTTCACCTTTGATCCATGTCCTTCAAATGTATACAAGGTTCAGAACATTGCATGTAGTGCCTGTTACATAAGTTTGGTCAAAATCCAGTCAGGATATTTCCTGTCCACAAGACCAATGGACCAACAAGAGCAAACCAACATGCCCTACTCTTCTTTGCAAACCCATTGGGTCCATAATAATTTTCACACGCTATGTTCACACACAAAATAGCTGATAAGAAAGTGCACATTTTAATGACCATATGTAAATTCTGAACTTGTGTGAAAACAGTTGTGGGATGTAGGTTGTTTTAATTACTATGTTACACCTTGTCTTCTTGTGTGAAAACAGTTGTGGGATGTAGGATGTTTTAATTACTATGTTACACCTTGTCTTCTTGTGTGAAAAAAGTTGTGGGATGTAGGATGTTTTAATTACTATGTTACACCTTGTCTTGAGTCCCAAGATAATCCTTGTAGAATACGCCAATAACTTGTACAAAATAACCTATAGACAATAAGAGACTATTTGTTTTATAAAGGTTGTCCTTGCACACCAACTAATGAAAAAAGAATATTTATACCCATCCTTTACTTTCAGTAAATCATCCATGTTTAAAAAGTGCATGGAATTAGAGCCTATGATGTATAAGTACATTTAGTATATTTTTAAACTACCTTGTTATTAAAGATTATAACGTACAGTACCAACCCCAAGTAACAAGTATAAGGAGACAATAAGCTAAGGTTGCTGGTTCCATAATCTGTACTATCTAGAATAATACTGTTGGTGAAGAAAAAATTAATAAAATGGGTACTTGAATACAAATGGAAGATTACAAATGAGGCATTTGTTTACGTCTGAGCAGAAATCAATCAATCACCTTGAATGTTGTTTTAAATCACATCAAACACACTTAAGCATGAGAAGGTGTGTGTATATATTACAGTTTCCTTCTATATGAGCTTTTGTTGAAACAACTGACGTAAGAGCCATGTACAAACGTTATATGCAGTTTTTTTTCTGTTTATGTGCTACTAGCTATGTAAGCATGTATTTATTCGTTCAACTATTTAACATTACTTCAACCGATGCTGTACCAAGATGTTTTGGAGGGTTGTACACTGTTATACTGATGTTACGTTGTTTAACTAACATTAAATCTATGTTGACAGAACTTTGGAACCAACATTTAGTGTTGGTGTGTTGCAGTACGTAAGTTATAATATATTATTTCTTTATTGTTACTTTTATTACCAGTATTGGTTAGAATGTTTAACATACTATATTCTGATATTTTTATTTTTGATATTATAGAGATTGTTTTGCAATTTAACTTAATAAATATGTATTTAGAACTAATATAAATCTCGATGAATCTAAGTTTCAAATGGACAGCAACTGCCTGTTGTAGAAACTTACAAATGTAGAGGACGACGTTTCTAAAGTCTTCCGCCTTTCGAAACGTCATCCTCTACATTTGTAGGTTTCTACAAAAGGCAGTTGCTGTCCATTTGAAACTTAGATTCATCGAGATTTATATTAGTTCTAAATACATATTTATTAAGTTAAATTGCAAAACAATCTCTATAATATCAAAAATAAAAAT